>NC_063170.1:39488635-39713635 GCF_023159225.1 Perognathus longimembris pacificus | reverse complement strand
TTCAAAGCTTTATATGTATGTGGTATTTGGTGATATAAATATCTATGTAAAAAATACCATTTATAAATTGTCATTTATGAATTGCCATTGCTTACTAAATATATGACTTATGTTCAGTTTTAAAAATGGAAAATTTCATTTGATATTTATTTTATTCCAGTCTTAATTGTTGCTATACAATAGCATTACGGATTAAAGTTATTCTTACCCTGATTTTAGATAAGACTGAAGAAGACAATTTGAATAGTAATAGGAAACAGTGTTATGTATGTATACTAACATTTAAAAATATTTATTTAATTTTTTCTTTGATAAATGTGCGTCAATTTAGATGAAAATTACTGCTTTAGAATTTTTGTGTTATTTCATACTGATTTAGAAACCTGATATTATAGACAACATAATCAGGATCCTATGATAAAGTTATACTGTAGATGGAGGTCAGCATAATAATGGGGAAATTAGTATTAGATTTAGCTTTGAATCTTAGTCATTTAATATATTCCTAACAAATACATAATAATTTTAGAGTACATCTGTGGGCATAATTTGAATGATTTCAATAATTTTATTTATTCAGTAACAATGTGCTATTTACCCAGGTATGATATTAACCAATATGATTTTCTTTAGGTCTCTTTCACATTAGATTGTGCTCATAGACAGCTCAGGAAATAATTAGTAAAACTTAGTAAGTAAAATTAAATATATTAATTTTGATTTTTATATGACTTCATTTTGCAAAAGGATAGTAAAACATCATTACTAAAACAATGGTTGATGGGCTATGAATGTCGCTTAGTGGTAGAGTGCTTGTTTAGCATGCTTGAAGCCCTGGGTTCAATTCCTCAGTACCACATAAACAGAAAAAGCCAGAGGTGGCTCTGTAGCTCAAGTGGTAGAGTGCTAGCGTTGAGCAAAAGAAACTTAAAGACAATACCTAGGCCCTGGGTTCAAACCTGGTTCAAACCAGGACTGGCAAAAACAACAGTGGGTGAGTGACATACAACTTGTTGCATATTTTTAACTGGATATATATATATATGTATATATATATGTATATATATACACACACACATATATAGTGATGTTTTCCTTTTGTACATTTAATAAATTAAAAGCACAAATCTTTAATCAACTGGCTGCTAATATTTTAATTTTTTTTTCACTGAAAAATGTAGATCACATGGGAAGTCTATGAAATGAACAAGAACTATATTTTATACCCTGTACTTTTAAATTTGTTTTTTGTTTACAAACAAAAATGAAAAGAAATGACTGCTTCCTCCCCAATAGTAGAAATCAGATATGGAAAACAAATACTACTTGATTATAACAAAATATACATTCTTGGAAATGGTTTGAATCCAATAACCAAAGTTAACAAAATTATTACTATCTGAAGTAATTTTTGGTAGAAAATTTTAAAAGAATTTGGGAAGGATTTGTGTTTCAGTGAGTTGAGAGGTTAAATATATAATTTTCTAGCTTATCTAATAAAATGTTTTTATTATATTGGATTAGATTTGTAAGTAGCATTTTTCAGTGTAAATTGTTTTTATATTCAAAGCTTTAATCGTGAATTGACTTTCTGTCACATAGAGGCATAAATTGTTATCAACATTCTCTACTCTAAATATGTTTGTGTTCTTTCCTCAACAGCAGCCGCAAAAGTCCAGAAACATTTTTTGAAAATGTCTTTTCAGGCTGGGAATATTGCTTAGTGGTAGTGTGCTTGCCTAGCATACTTGAAGCCCTGGGTTTGAATCCTCAGTACCAAGTAAACAGAAAAAAGGCACTAGAAGTGAGTTGTGGCTCAAGTGGCTTTAGTCTTGAGCAAAAGCTCTGGGACAAAAAGCTCTGCCCAGGCCCTGAGTTCAAGCCCCAGGACTGGCAGAAGGAAGGAAGGGAGGGAGGGAGGGAGGGAGGGAGGACCTTTTTGTAGAACATGTTAATTTGCACATAATGGTTAATACTTTCATTAAAATTTATCTTAATGCACCTGCTGGATGGAAGATGCACAATAGTTTTCTTTGTTCCGTTGTATTTTAAAGCAGTGAAAGATAGTTGCAGAGTAACTTTGGTAGTATTTCAGACATAGAAGTAATTGCCACTAAGCACATTCATTTTTAAAAATTTCTTAATGCTGTGTAAAATTCCAAAAGTAGATTCGACTATGTCTGATACAGAGCTTTATAACTAGTTGTATTAAATATTAACAAACTTTTGGTTTTTTGTTTTATAAAATTTAAAAGAAATATTAGTAAAAGTTTAAGTTGCCAGTTACATTTTTCATATTTTTTGGGGTGGAGGGGTGATAGACAGAGGTAGAAGTTTGGGGGTTTTGTAGATATCTTGTTGTACCTATCATAGTAAATAGCTATAGGACTATTTAATGAAATAAGCTATTGTGTGTGCAATATGATTAGGTTGTTACTATGGTAATATTTCCATTTATGAGCTTTTGTGTAGTTAAAATTTGTAGTTATTATATCATACTAACATTGGCTTTTGCTTTTTCATATAAATATACAATTGTGCTATTTATATGTTATTCAGTGATCCAAGACCTATACTTTACTAGCCATACAAGCTAGGGTAGGGAATAAAAAAATAGGAGAATGAAAGAATTCTGAACATTTGCTAAATTACATTTTTAAGATTATCCTGATGCTGCTGATAACAATTTATATGTTTCTTAAGAGGAGCAGAAATATTTCCATTTATTTTTGGAAATGGTTTCATTTTTTAAAATATATGATGATGTACTTTGTGGTAGCAGTATTATGTAAGGGAGGGCTTTAATTTGTCAACTAATGGTCAAAACTTCTGAGACTGATGCAGTTCATTTTGCTAACCATCCCTTTTCATTTTAATTTTATTAAATGTTTGAAATATATTATCTTTTCAGATATTTAAATGTAACCCCTTCGATTTCTTTCCTGATTGTAACCTAATATGTTAGTTGACTTGGATTGAAATAGTCTATAATATTCTCTTGTATCAATTACTGTATTCTAGTAAAGATTCCTACTGTTTTTGTTTTGTTTTGCTTCCTAAAGCCCCCTGCTGCTGTTGATTACACCTAGATCTGCTACTGATTGGAACTGTTAAAAGGCAGAAGTAGTGTGGCTGGTTGCAGAATCACTTAATTGTGGGACTAATAAGAGATGTTTTCTCTAGGGCTTAACAAGTAGTGATGACACTAGAATATTATATATAAATTGATCATGAAGTATTCTTTTCTATGTTAGTAGTATTTGGAGCTATAAAATTTACATGATATAATAGGGGAAAGATAGCTGTTTGGTTGGATAAACCATGTAACTGAATCCTTTTGAGAGGAAAGCAAAATGGAAGGGAACTCCTAAAGAATATTTGCTGTTTATAATTATTTAGCCATAACACCTGAATAGTATTCATTTTATATAGATAAACAAATGGATAGCCATATTTATAAAATTGTTAAAGCAGTAAAGTAAGTAGGTGAAAGTGTAGCAAAGAAAGTGATAATAAAATCAAAGTTAACGTTTCACTTGTAATCCAGGCCATATTTATAAAGCAAATGTACAATAAATTGGAAGTGTACAGTAAGTAGAAAGCATTTCTTGTGTACTTACAATTTTGAAATCTTTAGATTGGGTTTCCATGGTAAAATTTCTGTGCTAGATATAGGTATGTTATAAGGCATCCATAGATCATTCCTTAGTATTTTAAAAATTGAGATAATTAGGTGTTTCTTTTTTTTTAACCTACTGGAGATTTGAAAGGAGAGGGTATGTTTAGTGACAAGTCATGATATTGCTCTTGTTCTTTATGTTCATTTTATGTAAATTGCTTATTCTAAACATTAGATACAAACCACATCAATAATTTAAATAATTTTTGAAGTTTTAAATATCTAACACTTTGAATTGGGAATATATTATTATTAATTTAATTTTTAGTTCTGGAAGATTGTGCTATTTAGTCCATGTAGTGCAGGCTAGCATTGAATTCACAGTATTCTTATCTCAACCTCCCAATTGCTGGGATTGCAGGCATGATCCACTATGCCTGGTTTCTTATCTTCTTTTAAGTTACTTATGGCAACATTTTAATCAGGGAAATTGTTTGAAATATGCTGTCAGGAACTGTGTTGGCAACAGTGTGATGATGGTGTGCACAGAGATAGACAACAAAGCAGCAAATGATAAGTTCCATAATTGAGATAATGGCAATGAATATAAAGGAGAATTCATTGTTGGTGTCATTTACTTTTGGTGACTCATTTGTCAGTCAACTTTAAAAAAATATTAAAATCTTATCAATGACTAATGAATTTTCTTGCTTTCTTAAGTGACAGGCTGTGAACTCATTGCAGGCAAAATACTATCCATTTCTGTTATATCAGTACTTGATATACAATATGTTGCTTATGATAGTTATTCTACATTTTAATGATAAACAATAAATAGAACAGGAATATCCTAGTCCTTCCATTTCCTTACAAATTGGGCAATGTCATTCTTTCTGATAGCGGCATAAAATTCCATTGTGTATATGTACCACATTTTCCTGATCCATTCGTCTACTGAGGGGCATCTGGGTTGGTTCCAGATTCTCGCTATGACAAATTGTGCTGCGATGAACATTGTTGTGCTGGTGGCATTACTATGATTTTTGCATTTTCTTTTCTTTCTTTCTTTCTTTCTTTTTTTTTTTTTTTGCCAGTCCTGGGGCTTGGATTCTGGGCCTGAGCACTGTCCCTGGCTTCTTTTTGCTCAAGGCTAGCACTCTGCCACTTGAGCCACAGCGCCACTTCTGGCCATTTTCTGTATATGTGGTGCTGGGGAATTGACCCCAGGGCCTCATGTATACCAGGCAAGCACTCTTGCCACTAGGCCATATCCCCAGCCCCATTACTGTGATTTTTGTTGTGTTCTTTTGGATAGATACCCAAAAGTGGGGCTGTTGGGTCATAGGGGAGTTCTATATTTAGCCTTCTGAGGAATCTCCATACTGCTTGCCAGAGTGGCTGAACCAGTTTACATTCCCACCAACAATGAAGTAGGGTTCCCTTTTGGCCACATCCCCTCCAACAATTGTTATTGTTAGTTTTCTTGATATATGACATTCTTACTGGGGTGAGATGGAATCTCAATGTTGTTTTGATTTGCATTTCTTTTATGGCCAGTGATGTAGAGCACTTTTTCATATGTCTCCTGGCCATTCTCATTTCCTCATCAGAGAAGTCTCTTTTTAAGTCTTTAGCCCACTTGATGAGGGGGCTATTGGTTCTTTGCGGTTTTGTTTTGGAGGAAGGTAATTTTTTTTAGTTCTGCATATATTTTAGATATGAGGCCTTTGTCCGTAGACTGGTGGGTAAAGATCTTCTCCCAGTCTGTGGGCTTTCTGTTTATCTTGCAAGCTATGTCCTTTGCCATGCAGAAGCTCTGCAGTTTGATGCAGTCCCATTTGTCCAATCTTTCTTTGATTTGTAGCCTTTTTAGGACTTTGTTAAGGAAGTTCCATCCTGCGCCAAGGAGCCCAAGTGTTTCTCCTACTCCTTCCTTTAGTGTTTTCAGGGTGTCTGTTTTGATTTCGAGGTCTTTAATCCATTTGGAATTGATTTTGGTGCAGGGTGATATATAAGGATCTAGTTTTAGTTTGTTGCAAGTGTTGAACCAGCTTTGCCAGCACCATTTGTTAAAGAGGCTATCTTTCTTCCAAACTATTGTTTTAGCTCCTTTATCAAAGATTAAGTAGGCATAGTTCTGTGGGTTCATTTCTGGGTCTTCAATTCTGTTCCATTGCTCTTCAGGTCTGTTCTGGTGCCAATACCAAGCTGTTTTTATTATTATAGCTTTATAATACAGCTTGACGTTGGGTATTGTAATTCCTCCAGCACTGTTCTTTCTGCTTAGGATTCTTTTTTGCTATTCTTGGTTTTTTATTGTCCCATATGAATTTCTGGATTGCTCCTCTATTTCATTAAAAAATGGTGTTCGTATATTAATGGGTATTGCATCGAATTTGTAGATAGCCTTTGGCAATATTGCCATTTTGACTATATTAATCCTCCCAATCCAGGAGCATGGGAGGTTTTTCCATTTCCTTAGTTCTGACTTAATTTTGTTTTTCAAGCTTTTAAAATTCTCATCAAAGAGGTCTTTCACTTCTTCGGTTAAGGTTATTCCTAGGTATTTTATGTTTTTGGGGGCTATTGCAAAAGGAGTTGCTATCCTGATTTCAGCCTCGGTCTTTGGGTCGTTAGCATAGAGAAAGGCCGTTAATTTTTGAGGGTTTATTTTATATCCTGCAACTTTGCCAAAATTTTGGATCAGCTCTAGAAGCTTGGGGGTTGAGTCTATGGAATTCTTTAGGTATAGGATCATGTCATCTGCGAAGAGAGAAAGTATAACTTCGTATTTTCCTATTTGGATCCCCTTTATATTTTCTTCTTGCCTAATTGCTCTGGCTAGGAATTCTAGTACTATGTTGAAGAGCAGGGGAGAGAGTGGACATCCCTGCCTTGTTCCTGATTTTAAAGGGAATGGCTTTAGTTTTTCACCATTTAGAGTTATATATTATATATTATACTAAGTGAAGTGAGCCAGACCCAAAGAAACATGGACTCTATGGTCTCCCTTATTGGGAATAATTAGTACAGGTTTAGGCAAGTCACAGCAGAGGATCACAAGAGCCCAATAGCTATACCCTTATGATCACATAAGATAATGCTAAGTGAAATGAACTCCATGTTATGGAAACGATTGTTATATCACAGTTGTAACTACTTTCAATGTCCCGTGTGTATCTGTAGCTTCTATTATTCATGATGTTCTTGTATCAAACTTTCCTGTGGTTATACCTACACTATCTCTGTAATCTTATCTGAGTATATTGGAAACCGTGTATACTGGTATTAGAACTAGGAAATTGAAAGGGAATGCCAAAATTGAGAGACACAGGGTAAAAAAAGAAAAACAACTACAAAAACAATACATGCAAAACTGTTTGGTGTAAGTGAACTGAACACGTCATGGGGGGAAAAGGGAACGGGGGAGGAGGGGGAAGATTTGAGGGATGAGGTAACAAACAGTACAAGTAATGTATCCAGTGCCTAACCTATGAAACTGTAACCTCTCTGTACATCAGTTTGATAATAAAAATTGGAAAAAAAAAGAACAGGAATATCCTGTGTTGTTTACTAGAACTGTTGTAACATGGATTTATGAAGTATGGGAAGCACAGTTTTGAATACAAAAAGTAGATTAGAATGTTTCAGAGTTGGTTCCTCCTAAGATCTGTAAAGGAGAATTTCAGCCAGAATTCTCTTGTTGGCATAGGAAGGTTGTTTTTACACAGACTTTCCTGTGAACATATCCAAATTTTGCCATTGTGTAAGAAAACAAGCTATAATTGTATTCGGTGTTACTTTTTTGTGTATGTGTGTTGGGGCTTGAAGTCAGGATCTGAACTCTGAGGGTTTTTTTGATGTTTTTTTTACAAAAAATTTTAAGGCTATCCCTCCACCACTTGAACCACAAATCCATTTTGAGCTTTTTGTTCATTAATTGGAAATAAAAATCTCAAAGACTTTCCGGCCTAGGCTGGCTTGTAACCATGATTTTTAGATCTATGCCTCCCTGGTAGGATTACAGGCATGAACCACCAGTGCCTGGCTTGTAATAGATGTTACTTTAATTGTATCATTTTAACTTAAGTCCTATATCCTATTTTTAACTTCGACTCTGTAATAGTGGGTATTAGGTTTTTACCTTTTGAAATAGGTGAAAATGCAATTGAACCCATACCAGCTCTGTTGTGGTTGATGTGATTTATATATAGATCACAAGCTAGTGACATATACCATTAATTTAAAAATAAGTAGGCTAATTCTATAGTTAATGTCAGCATAGGGAACCACAGCTATTTGTCCCCTTGAAATTAATGCTATCTGACATAATTAGCACCTTAGTTCTATTTATTATCTGTCAACCCATATCCACAATTTGGCAGCTAATCACTGCACTGGTTTCCTTCTAGTGTCAGGGATAGAAAGTTAAGTTTGAGAGTCTGATATAAACCCTTATCTCACATTTTTCTTTTATTCACCATGCTGGGAATAATCTAAATTATCTTCTATCCAAACTATCAAAACCTCTTAAGTTTGAAGAAAAATTGTTTAATGCTGACTAAAATTAATTGGATTATATTAATCTTGGAATAGCAGTTGAAATTTTGTATGTAAATTTGAAGAAGTAATTATTTAGGAGAATTATTCTCAAAATGTCGTTTGTAGCATTTCCTGCAAAATTTTAAGTACAGTGACTTCTTAGGCCTCATTCAAGACATACTTAAATCAGAAATTTTGCGAGTAGAATTTAGATTTTAATAAAGTTTCTAGGTGTTTCTATTATATATGCTAGTGTTTATAACTGTTTCACTGTATGTACAGTAACTTAATTTTATTACTTTTTACATAAGTATAGCATATTTCTTTCATGGCTTGTATTCTGTTGGTTATAATATTTAATGCTGAACTTTGGTTAGGAATATTACCACAGTTTATTACATTGTTTTTGTAAGGAATCATTAATCATTGTTTTCTTATTGTTTGTCTTTCTGGTAGTGCTTTATGCATGGAAAGAAGAATACAAGTACATGTATTATTATTTCTCTTTTTCCCATACTGCAACACAAGCCCTTGCTACTTTCACTTTTTGCATTACTACCTCATTATTTTGTTTTTTTCTTTTTCTTTTAAATAGCTCCATAGTAGTTACAATGTATGGTATATAATAACATGTAATAAATCTCTGATAGGAACTTAGGTTGATTTCAATATTTTGTTTTATAAAAAAACCTAACTGGGCACCAGTGGCTCACAGTTATTATCCAAGCTATTTAGGAGGTTGCAATCTGAGGATAGTGGTTTGAAGTCAGCCTGGACAGGAAAGTCCCTAAGGCTCTTATCTTCAAGTAACCAGCAAAAGGCCAGAAGTGGAGCTGCGGCTCAAGTGGTAAAGCATTAGCAATGAGTAAAAAAAGATCAAGGACAGTGCCCAGGCTCTTGAGTTTATGCCCCAGACCACTACACATGACAAAATCTGTGAAATGTTCTAATAAAATAAATGTTCTAATAAAGTTTCATTGCTGGGGGCTGGGGATATGGCCTAGTGGCGAGAGAGCTTGCCTCGTATACATGAGGCCCTGGGTTCGATTCCCCAGCACCACATATACAGAAAATGGCCAGAAGTGGCGCTGTGGTGGCTCAAGTGGCAGAGTGCTAGCCTTGAGCAAAAAGGAAGCCAGGGACAGTGCTCAGGCCCTGAGTCCAAGGCCCAGGACTGGCCAAAAAAACAAAAACAAAAACAAAAAAAAAAATAAAGTTTCATTGCTGTGCAAATACATTCATAGTATAAATGTCTAAAAATGGAATTTTAAAGTCAGAAAGAATGAATGTATACACATTAATGTAAAATTCCTCGGTGAAAGACTAGAAAACCAAATTGAGCAGCATATTAAGAGGATTACACATTTTGACCAAGTTGAAATTATTCCTGGCATGCAAAAATTGTTAATCATATGAATGGTTGATCAATGTAATAATATACAACATTAAGAGAAAGTAAAGAAATGAATCACATGATCATCTCTACTGATGATGAAAACATTTGATAAAATTCATCTTTTCTAATAAAAACTCTACAATCAAAGGATAAAAGTAAACTTCTATCAGCATAAGATAATTTGTGAAAACCAATACTAGACATTATCTGTAAAGGTGAAAGAAAGAAAATTTCTCCATTTATGCATTCGTGTATGCATGCTGCTACTTGGAGCCTAAACTTGGGCCCTTGGTGCTATTCCTCAGCTTTTTCAATTAAGGCTGGCACTCTACCATTTTAGCCACAGCTCTGCTTGCAGGTTTGTTGGTTTTTTGTTTGTTTGTTTTTGGTGGTTAATTGGAGATAAGGGTCTCATAGACTTTCTTGTTTGGGCTGGCTTTGAATCACGATCCTCAGATTTCAGCCCCTTAGTAACTAGGATAACAGGTATGAGCCAGTGATGCTTGGCTAACTTATACTTTTACTTCTCTGATTTAGCATAATCCTGAATGTGTAAGCCATAACAATTAGACAAGGAAAACAAAAATATTTAAATTGGAAATGAAATAAAAGTATGTTTATGGGTTAAAATGTTGACAATTCTGATAATCCCCTGCAATCATTATACTTAAATGAAATCAGCAAACCAAGTGCACTTATGTCAACACAAAAGTAAGTTTCACTTTTGACAAGGGTGTCAAGTGTCATTCAATGGGTGATACGATAGTCAATAAGCAGTCCTGAGAAAACTGGATATCAAACTGCAAAATAAAGTAGTTTGGCCCTTAACACCACTTATAAAAATTAATTTAAAGTGGATCAAGAGCATAAATATAAGACCTCAAGCTATAAATTCCTAAAAGTAAACACAGCCAAATGCTCTAGAGTATGACACTAAAGCACAAGTTTCAACAAAAAGATATATCAGACTGAAAGAAAATTTAAATGGTTTCACATAAAAAGGAAGGATCAACATATTAGATTGATAGCCATAAGTTGGTCAAACAAACAGTTCGGTGTGATAAGAGATTGATAGTAATAATACTTAGAGAGATCTTTATTTTCTTCAAAGCATAGATAAAAATGATAATTGCAATGCTCATCATCAGTAATCATTAGAGAAATGCAAATTGAAAATACAATGAGATAGTAAGTACTAAACTATTTTTCACTAGAGTGGGTAATATAAAAAAATAACCAGTGTTGACAAGTATGTGCCAAAATTGGAGTTCCAGTGCACTGTTTCTTAGAATGTAAAATTGTTATGATACAGTACATGTTATAATGGCCTCCTCAAAAATAAATGAAAATGTATGATATGATATCTTATTCATTTTCTGTTGTTATAGCACAGCACTTTATACTCATTAATTGATAATGAAAACAGACTTATTCTTGGTTATCATTCTGGAGGATGGAAATTCCAAAACCAGGTGGCTTATATTTTGTGAGAGCCACTTGATATTTCATCAGAGTGATGGTGGACAAAAGGAAAAGAAAAAACACAAGAGTTTACTGATACAGTCCTGAGAGGGCAAATAACTTAGTCGAGAGAGGACATTATTAATGACTCCAACTTCTCCTGTGTCTCACCTTTAAATATTGCTGCAGTGGCAATCAAATTTCATCCTGAATTTTGGAGGGAGCACTCAATTCAAGTCACAGCTTTTCCTTTACTGTTAAGAGATTGGTTTCAGGACTCCCTACAGATTACAAAATCGAGTCCTTCCCATGTAAATATTCACTTACATTACACACATTCTCCTGTATACTTTAAATCATCTCTACATTACTTACAAAGCTAAGATACCAAATCATATATTTTTGAGGAGGAATCATAGAAAATATAGAGTTATCTAGTTGAGAACTCACAAATATGGTGGGCTGGCCACAAGTAAGTACTCATACAAATAATCTGTGTTATATGCTTTTTAACAGATACAAATTTGTTGGGAAATATGTGCTTATTAAAAATGGAAGCGTGATAAAACACATTTGTGAAGAAACCATATCTATTATGGTAGTAGAAATATACAGAAAACTAATGTCTTTTAACAGAATCTGTGATAGACCCCTCTCAGTTTCTCCCATTCAGATTGTAATATGTTTGAGGAACTTCTTGTTTCATACATTCAGGATATGATCTAAGATCCTAATCTGAATTACATTTACCAATTAGTTAAAAATGTCTTTGAAATGGTTTTGACTTCTTAGAAATCTTTTTTTCCAACAAACTCCAAACGTGGGGGTGATTGGGATTTACTTATGTAGTTTAAAATTTATTATCCTTTAGTAATTAGTATAATGTTTTTAATTAAAACTCATTTGGTTTTTCATTTACACAGTATCATAGCTTTATTTTGTGAAATTAGTTTGAAATTTTAAACAAAATAGTATGACATAGAACATTACAATTCTTTGTGTGTGTGCATGTGTGTATCTGTTTTTGTATATATGCATATGTTTTTAAAAACATTCTGTATTTTTCCCCTTCCACATTCTTTTACATGTTGTTAACTTAAAACTACTAAACAGATTTTTATTTTAGTCTTGGAACAAAAACTGTTCTCTTGGGCTGATACCAGTACTTTGTATGCCAAGTTACAGACCGGAGTCTATTTTTATAAGCTAAGATAGAAACCTCTGAAAACCAGAGTTTATAATGGAAACATTGACAAGCCCTTAAGTATCACAGAACACATGGCGCTATTGAAATCATATGTACATGATACAGGATTTCACATGTAAGTGAACATGGAATTTTTCAGCACTTGTATTGTCTAGTGCTTTTCAACTTAGGCTGAATAAACTTGAAGCTGTGGTGAGGCCATAAAAGCACAAGGTGGGCCTAACTGTACTCTGGAATATTTCTACTCAAGCAGTCTGGCATCAATGAGCACTTGAATAAACCTATTGGAGGGTAGATTAGTGAATGGATTAAGTGGGAAAGAAGCATGTAAACTTCTTTTTAATTTTTCAAACTTGCGTGTAAGTCATGATACGTCTCTGAATATTATTACAAAAAGCTAAACTAATTTGTTCCATCTTAATAATTTCCCTGAAAAAAGTTTAAACCTTATATTAGCATAATCTAGGAAATCTGGATATATCAAGTAGGTAGTTGAGTTAAAAACAGCAGTTTTGCTTCTCTGAGGGATTCCATCTAGATTTAAAATAGAAATCATCTTCAAAGCCTACAATTTATTACTCAACTTTCCTGAAATAAAAAAAAATCACCCCTTCATTCATTTACTTCTGTACCCTTAACTGCTCCCTTCCTCTTGCATATACTCTTTTCCTTTTTTTTTTTTTTTTCAAGTTTTTATTATCAAACTGATGTACAGAGAGGTTACAGTTTCATACGTTAGGCATTGGATACATTTCTTGTACTGTTTGTTACCTTGTCCCTCATATCCTCCTCCCTCTTCCCCCTTTCCCTTTCCCCCCCTGAGGTGTTCAGTTCATTTTCATCAAACAGTTTTGCAAGTATTGCTTTTGTAGTTGTTTGTCTTTTTTTTACCCTGTGCCTCTCAATTTTGGCATTCCCTTTCAATTTCCTACTTCTAATACCAGTATACACGGTTTCCAATATACTCAGATAAGATTACAGAGATAGTGTAGGTACAACCACTGGAAAGTGATACAAGAACCTCATCAATAATAGAAGCTACAGATACAGATGGGACGTTGAAAGTAGTTACAACTGTGATATAACAATTGTTTCCATAACATGGAGTTCATTTCACTTAGCATCATCTTATGTGTTCATAAGGGTATAGCTATTGGGCTCTTGTGATGCTCTGCTATGACTTGCCTAAACCTGTACTAATTATTCCCAATAAGGGAGACCATAGAGTCCATGTTTCTTTGGGTCTGGCTCACTTCACTTAGCATAATTTTTTCCAAGTCCTTCCATTTCCTTACAAATTGGGCAATGTCATTCTTCCTGATAGAGGCATAAAATTCCATTGTGTATATGTACCACATTTTCCTGATCCATTCGTCTACTGAGGGGCATCTGGGTTGGTTTCAGATTCTAGCTATGACAAATTGCGCTGCGATGAACATTGTTGTGCTGGTGGCATTACTGTGATTTTGTTTGTGGTCTTTTGGATAGATACCCAAAAGTGGGGCTGCTGGGTCATAGGGGAGTTCTATATTTAGCCTTCTGAGGAATCTCCATACTGCTTGCCAGAGTGGCTGAACCAGTTTACATTCCCACCAACAATGAAGTAGGTTCCCTTTTGGCCACATCCCCTCCAACAATTGTTATTGTTGGTTTTCTTGATACATGACATGCAGAACTAAAACAATTACCTTCTTCCAAAACAAAACCGCAAAGAACCATTAGCCACCTCATCAAGTGGTCTAAAGACTTACAAAGAGACTTCTCTGATGAGGGAATGAGAATGGCCAAGAGACATGAAAAAGTGCTCTACATCACTGGCCATAAAAGAAATGCAAATCAAAACAACTTTGAGATTCCATCTCACCCCAGTAAGAATGTCATATACTCTTTTCCTGATGCTGAATTTGTTGGGTTTTGACCTAGTCTTTCTAAAAATAACACTATTTGAACTCTCCATAGAATCTGTTATACTTAATTTATTTGTAATTACTTGCATGGGAAGAGAATGCACTCAAAAATTCATTGTATATACCACAAAATTAGGAAAAGTAAGGGGAATGGTGGGTTGAGAATGTATGAAAATGTTGAAAGGCATAAAACTGATTAAGATGCTTTGCACTCATAAACTGCTTTGTTTAATGGTAACTCTTGTATAACTACTTAAAGATAATAAAACACTTTAAAAAATTACTGAAAAAAAAATCTTTAAAATACTGTGTTTTAAGCAGAGCTCGTCCCACTACTAATTGATTTTGATCAGTTAAGACTGAGTGAATAATCTTGCAGTATATTAATTCCCTTAAAGCAAAACCTAAATTTTAGATTGCATCAGATGCCTAAAGTAATATAGTTAAAAATGGTTTATAGTATATAGCTAATTGAATGTTCATGAGTTGTAACACCAATATTGTCTCTTTTCTTTTTGTCTTTTCTTTATCTTGTTAAATGCTGGAGAGAAGCAGAGGTGTTATGTCAGATATGCTATCTCAGAAGTATTGTGAAGTGTTAGAGAAAATCCAGTATCTTGTGGGAAGATAATGAAGTGATAGTTTGTTAAAGGTTTTGCAAGTACTACGGAAGAAATAGATAAAAAGATGTTAATTTGAATCGAAGTCCCATTTTCAGTTCTAGTTTAAATTTTCTTTTCTATTGGCTTATACACATAAACACACATTTAGTAAAATTTAGGTAACACACGTCCTTGCCAACTAGAGGAATATCCTTTTATGTATTTGATTGACTTGATTAATGAAGAAAATGTGCACATTTTATAAATTATATTTTTGAATCTATGATTGAAATTTTTCCATGAGTACTGTAAACATTTTTTGTTTCTTGAAGGACAAAAATTTTCTAAACATAATTTATCTACTTTCTGTACCATTGTATTAATTTTAAAACAATCTTATTGCAGCATTGAAATGATTCTTTTTAAAAATTTTCTGCTTCATTCTTTATGGAAGAAAGACCTCTCTGTATACTTACGTACCCATCTACCTCCCCTTGCCATTGTTGTAGAAAACCTCATCTCAGATTCTGAGGAATACAGTGTGATCTTGTTATATAGGTTAAAGAGTGAATCATCACATATTTTAGAAGGGCTATTTACTTTAATGTTCAAAATGAACAGAATTTAACATTTCAGGAGGATGTAACATTTTGGTGGTGTTTAACACTGGGTTGGGAGTTTTTGAACTTCAGTAGTTGTCAATTATTCAAGAAACAGTTTTGAATTTAACTAATGAAATTGATAATTTAAAACTGAGTGCCAGACAGCTATTTTTGCCTTCTTTACATATTGACTTTAGGACAAATAAGCTAGCATTCTATCTTAAATATGTTATTTCTTGATTGTAAGGAAAAAGATATTATTGGAATATGAAGCAGGAATTAACTCTTGAATAAAAAAAATCACTTGAGAGGTAAGTAATTGGGAAAATATTTCAGGTAAAATATTGTCCCTTTAGTAGTTGAGAAAATAGAGGCCTTGTCCATGACAGTGTCCATGTCCATGTATGACACTTCATGTCTAATTTTGAAATATACAAAAGTGCCTTATGGAATAAGAATAAAGAGGCTTCAGGAACTAGGATTAATTGTTCCATACTTATTTTAAAATACTATGTTTTATTTCCTGTCACTTGAATATAGTAGTGGTTACTAAGCGAAAAAAAAAAAAGCTCTATTTTCTTATCTTTGGCTGATAAATTTAGGTATAAACCCCTACCCTATGACTGAGATTTGCTATCTCTGTATACCTATTACAATTTAACTATACATTTAGCTTGGACCAATTTTTATCCATATTTTAAGCAAGCCAGATTTGTTGGAAGTAAAAATGTGTAAGTCATCTTGCATCTGAATCCTTAGATATTTTACTTATGTCACTCTTACATGGTAACTCTACCTGTGTCTCATTTCTCTTCCATATAAAACAGGTTCCTACTATGTGCCAGAAGTGTGCTAGGCATATTCTTTGTTAATTTTTTTTCTTTTTGTTTTTTGCCAGTCCTGGGCCTTGGACTCAGTGACTGAGCACTGTCCCTGACTTCTCTTTTCTCAAGTCTAGCACTCTGCGGCTTGAGCCACAGCGCCACTTCTGGCCATTTTCTATGTATGTGGTGCTGGGGAATCAAACCTAGGGCTTCATGTATAGGAGTCAAGCACTCTTGCCTAGGCCATATTCCCAGCCCTAGGCATATTCTTTGTACTGATGAATTTAGGGAGGGAGGAAGGGAGAGAGGCCAACCTTCCTTCCCCTATTTCCTTTCTTCTTTGTCTCTTTCTTGCTATAGCCCTTTCTCTAAGCTACATAATTGTGATATGCAGAAATGATAGGACAGGGCCTTTCAGAAGTCATGTAACAAAGAAAACTATTGGATTGTGGGTATGAAGTATAAAGGCAGATATTAGATGAGAAGTATGTTAACTTGGTTCTTTAGGTACAGTAAAAAAAATATTACAGGCAGAGGGAAAGTTGATTTTAAGAACTCTGAACTGTAATGAAATTGTCTGTTGTGAAGTTCATTCATGGTAATGTAATTCATTCATGGTACTGTGGTTGGAACCCAGAAAGCCCAGTGAATAGTGGTAAGAGAAGCCACACATGACCAAGGACCACAGTAGTTCCTTGAGGTTTTATTATAAGTTTCAGCCCTATGATTATAACTCATCAAAGTCTTTTCAGTAGAGCGATTGATACAAGATTTGTTGTGTTAAAGATTATTTCTGCTGGAAGCTTTTTGTTGTTGTTGTTGTTTGAGGAGATTAAAAAGGACCCAGAGGAAAATGTTAAGAAATAGCAAGAGTGATCCATAGGATGGGAGTTAAAATTAGGAAGGTCTAAGAAATACAGTGAGACATGGACAGGAATGTCCAATATGTCTAAGAATTAGAGATAAAGAAAGTTCCCCCCCCTCAACAAATCCTCAAATAAACAACTGGTCCATTAATAAGTGGACTAAAAACTCAAAAAGAGACTTTGCTGAAGAGGAAATAAGAGTGGCCAATAGACACATGAAGAAATTCTCAACATCTCTGGCATAAAAGAAATGAAATCAAAACAACATTGAGATACCACCTCACCCTAGTTAGAATAGCCATTATCAAGAAAACTAGTAACAACAGATGCTGGCAGGGAATGCTACTACACTGTTAGTGGGAGTGTAAACTTGTTTAACCTGGAAAGCAGTATGTAGGTTCCTCAGAAGACTAAACATAGAGCTCTCCTATGACCCAGCAATCTCACTTCTGGGCATTTAACCAAAGGATCACAAGCAAGGCCATAGTAAAGCTACCAGCACAACCATGTTCATTGCAGCATTATTTACCATAGCTAAAATATGGAACCAACCAAGCCCCTCAGTGGATCAAGAAACATGTCTCTGTCTCTGTCTCTGTCTCTGTCTCTCTCTCTCTCTCTCTCTCTCTCTCTCTCACACACACACACACACACACACTATGGAATTCTGTACTTTAATCAGAAAGAATGGCATTGCCCTATTCGTAAGGAAATGGAAAGACTTAGAAAAAATCATATTAAGTGAAGTGAGCCAGACCCCCCCAAAAATATATTATATGGTTTCTCTCATTGGTAATAATTAGTACATGTCTAGGATAGTCCTAGCAGAGGGTCCTTGCTGGTGACCTGGAGGAGATTCATATTGTTCCCTCAGTTGACTGAAGGGATAGGACAAGAAAGCTTAACTTCCATCCTTTTCTTAAAGTACTAATGCTATCAATATCAAGTTTTCTTGGTTTAGTTACTTTCTTTTTTTTTTTTTTTTTGACCAGTCCTGGGCCTTGAACTCAGGGCCTGAGCACTGTCCCTGGCTTCTTTTTGCTCAAGGCTAGCATACTCTGCCACTTGAGTCACAGCGCTACTTCTGGCCATTTTCTGTATATGTGGTGCTGGGGAATCGAATTGAGAGCTTCATGTGTAGGAGGCATTTCTTGTACTGTTTGTTACCTCCTCCCTCATTCCTCCCTCCCCTCTTGTAGCCTGTTTTTAAACAGGCACATGTGTATACTGAAGAAAACAGATTTTAAAATTTTAGTATATAAATATGGAAAGAAGTTACACTTAGTATTGTCTTTTATGATGTCTTAATTTTGTCCATTTATTTGAATTATTGTCATTTCTCCAAAATATTAAAGATAATTTGATGCTAGATACCCTTTTGTGTGACTTGATTTTTATTTTTTTCACTCAATACTAAAAAAAAAGTTTCTCTCCACTGTGGGGCTTGAACTCAGGGCCTGGGTACTGTCCCTGAGCTTCTTTACTCAAGGCTAGAACTCTGCCACTTGAGCTGTGTCTCCATGTCTGTCTTTGTGGTAATTTCTTGGAGATGCATCTCACAGACTTTCCTGCATAGGCTGGCCTTGAACTTTGATCCTCAGATTTCAGCCTACTGAGTTGCTAGGATTATATGCATGGGCCACTGTTGCCTAGCTTCACTTAACTTTCTCAGTTGACTTTCTTTTACATTTATGTGATTATTCTATCTTTTATTAGTTTTTGTGCCAGTCCTTGGGCTTGAACTCAGGGCCTGGGTGCTGTCCCTAAGCTTTTTTTCTCAAGGCATACACTCTACTGCTTTAGCCACAATGCCATTTCCAGCTTTTTCTGAGTAGATTTTTGGAGTTAAGTGTCTTGCACACTTTACTACCTGAGCTGACATCAAACCACAGTCCTCAGATCTCAGACTCTTGAGTAGCTAGGATTTCAGGTGTGAGCTACCAGCACTCAGTGCTTTTATCTACTATTTAGCTGTCCAATATTCACAAGCCTGTTTCCAGGAGTTCCATGTGTCCAGGTTATTACTCTTTTTAAGAATAGACCAAATTCTTAACGTTTTTGCTCTGTTGAGCAATGTGTGATATTTCTATAGAGTAAATCATAATGTCATTCCCTATTTTAAAGCCACCAATGGCTGTCCTTGACACCCAGAGTATATACAAGACTACTCTTTTGGACTAAAATGACCTAAGTATAAGATGCTGATGTCTCAGGCCTGTAATCCTAGTTACTGTATCCTAGCTATGTCAATGTTTCTGAACCTTTAAAAAAAAAACTTTGTTCTTTTAAAATGCCTTATTAGAAAAAATGTCTCTCAGTTCTTTCTCTTCTCATGAAATTTTAGTACCACAGTACGCATAGATATATTGAATAAATATGTACATACTCTGTAGACTGAGGGCCCATAAACTATTGAATTATGTAAGATTTCTCACCCCAACTCTATGAACTAATTTTTGCCCGCCTGGGGACATTATCACTCAGATTGAGAATGTACAGTATATGTGAAGGCTTTTATAAACTCCACACTACTAGTTACATGTAAAGCTCTATTGTGAATTATTTGCATTTCATATGATAGAAGTCTGTTTTGCATCTGCCCTTTTCTCTTTGCAGATTTTTCTATTTCAAGCTTAGGCATTATGGTTTTGTCTGTTTTTACTTCCTTTCTTGTGAGTTGATTTCAGGCCCACCTTCTCTGCTCATCTAACTGGTCAGATTAATTTGTCTTAATCTTTTTAATTCGTAGTTTTTGCTTTTATTTATCCCTTCGCCGTTTAGAGTTGGAATTCTTTCAAGCATATCTCCTTTATTGTAGCATTCTGCTTTTCCTTTCCATGGTGCATTCATGCCTTTTCCATGTGCTTCCTTTGAAAACATGGTGTTGTTGCTCTTCTTTGGTATTTCTTTTCTAGTGCTGTTGTACTAGAACAATAACTTGGGGATCATAAAATAAATTTCTAAAGTGTAATTGAATTTTCAGTTTTGTGTTGACCTTGGAATAAGATGTTTAACTTGCTAGCTTTCATTTTCACTGTTTAAAATGGAGATTAAAATGATTTTTGTTTGGTCTGGGTGCTAATGGCTCATTCCTGTAATCTTAGCTACTAAAGAGGCTGAAATCTGAGGATTTTGATTCGAAGCCAGCTCAGGCAGGAAAGACCATGAGACTATTATCTCCAATTAACTACCAAAAAGCCATAAGTGGAACTGTGGCTTAAGTGATAGAATGCCTGCCTTGGGTGAAAAAACTAAGGGACAGTATCCAGACCCTGAGTTCAAGCCCCAGTACTGCAAAAAAGAAAAAAATTCTGTTTTGATAGGATTGCTAAGCAGTTTGAGTGGAATGCACACACTCAGTGCTTTAATTCTTACTGTGAAAACGAGTGATATATTTTGTTAAATTTTCCTATTATTCATTCAATCATTTGTTCAAATTATCATCATAGCTATCTTTATGTTTTGCTCAAGAATGTAACCTTATTGGTTCTTATACCAGATTTTCAAAGGAAAATATTTTTCCTTTAATATAAACTTTACTGTTAATGTTTTTTTTTTCTTTTTTTATAATGACCATTCTAGCTGGGGTGAGTAGAATCTCAGTGTTGTTTTTATTTGCATTTCCTTTATGACTAGAGATATAGAACATTTCTGCATTTGTCTACTGGCCATTTTTACTTCTGATATTTTATTTAGCTCAGCCCATTTATTAATTGGGTTGTTTGGTTTTTGAGGATTTAGTTTTTCAAGTTCTCTGTGTGTTCTGGTTATTAGGCCATTGTCTCATGTGTAGGTGGTAAAATCTCCTCCCATTCTCTAAGCTTTCTAAGTGTTTTGGTTATGTCCTTTGCTTTCCAGAAACTGTGTAATTCAATGTAGTCCCATTTATCAAGTCTCTTTGATTTGCTGGCACAGATGAAGCCAAAAGGGAACCCTTATATACTGCTGGTGGGATATAAACTTCTTCAACCATTCTGAAAACAGTGTGGAGGTTCCTCAGAAAACAAAGTATAGAGCTACCCTATAATCCAGCAATACCACTCCTGGACATTTACACAAAAGATTACAAACAAGGATACCATCTGCCAGCACAACCATGTTTATTGTAGCACTGTTTACCATAGCCAAAGTATGGAATCTTCCCAGATGGCCCTTTGTGGTTGCATGAAAGGATCAACAAAATGTGGTATATATCCACTGTGGAACTTTTACTCATCCATTAGAAAGAATGATATTGTACCATTTTTAAAGACATGGAAAGACTAGGCCACGATTAAGTGAAATAAGTCAGGCCTAGGGAGACAAAGTTTCCTTATTTTCCTTTATATGTGGAAGTTAGATTTAGCTTATAAGCTCAAAAATAAATATGTTACGTGGTATGCAGGAAATACAAATGTATGAACTAAAATACAGTGGATTCAAGGGATAAATCAAGTTAACTCCTTCGTTAAAATAAAAATTTAGTAAAATAAAACACCAGGAAGTGTGTACTCCAAAGAGATGGGGTGGAGTCAAGGGGAGAGGAGTAGACTAATGAAGGGGAGAAGTCATGAATCCCATTGGGCTGGGGATATGGCCTAGTGGCAAGAGTGCTTGCCTCGTATACATGAGGCCCTGGGTTCGATTCCCCAGCACCACATATACAGAAAATGGCCAGAAGTGGCGCTGTGGCTCAAGTGGCAGAGTGCTAGCCTTGAGCAAGAAGAAGCCAGGGACAGTGCTCAGGCCCTGAATCCAAGCCCCAGGACTGGCCAAAAAAAAAAAAAAAAAAAAAAAAAAAAAATCCCATATATATCCTACAATATTAAGAAAGTTCAGGGAAGGTATGGGTATGGGGATAAGTGGGAATGTTGATAGGGAAGGATGACATTGATCAAAACATATTGCATTCATAAACTGCTTTGTTAAGTGGCAAGTCCTTTGCATAACTACTTAAAGATAACAAAAATAAATAAAATAAAAATAATTTTACTTAGAACATCTGATATATAATTTACTATAAATATAGTTACCATTTAAAATGTGTAAGAATGATATTCATTTCACTTTCTAGTACTACATTAAAAATTTTATATTTCCATACTTTATTTTTATTTCCTATATATTATTAAGTAAAAGATAAGCTAACATGGAAATTACACAATGCATATGAATAAATATCTCTCACTAAATGACCCAAATGGTCAGAAATCAGATGAAATGGTAATTTGCCATGTCATTTTCTTTGGGTCCCAGGTAGTGGATATTTGGTCAAACATTCTAGGGTGGGTGTGGGTGTGTGTGCGCATGTGTGTAAGCACGCACACGACATTCAGACTTCCAACTGATTGAGTATATGACCTTGTAGGTGTAATGTGCATGAGTTTCATTCAAAGTTGAAGGCATGAATTGAACAGAACTGAACTTTCATAAGAAACATTCTGTGCTAGACTACTTTAACCTTATGTGTAATATCTCCTCTTTGGCTGCTGACATTCAACTAGAACATGGCTCTCCTAAGCATCTCCAGCCTGCCCACAGATTGTATTTACCAGTCTGTGTATTTATGTGGACGAAGTCTATATAATAAATCTTTTAATATACCAGCACCACCTCCTCGTTCCCAGCTTGTCTGGAGAACCCTGTCTGACCGTAGATATTTTTGACAGCAATCAGAATGATGGATTTGTATTAGTAATTTTTTCTAAGAAAAATAAAGAAATAGGCACTGTCCTACAATATGTGCTTTGGTACTGTCCCTTTGGGGAGAGTAGTTTGGTAATATTTTATTAGTGTTATAGATGGGCAAACAATATGAGCCAGACATTTCATTTCCAGATTAAAAGTGTTAGATTTTTCATTAAAATAAGATTACCTTCAGTGCTAAATTATAATGTCTTGATATTTAGTTTTCTGTTAAATTTATTGTCATAAAAATATTCATAAATTATACTAATAAAATATAGAATAATGGAATAATTATTTTTAATATTTATTCATCACTTGAAAAATATATAACTATCTGTATTTGGGTGTCCTGCCAGATGAGTTCACAATTACTGTTTTCCACAAGTACTTCTATAGGATACTTAATAAAGTTTTTTCTAAAATTCAATGCTTTAAGTAAATGCATAAAGAATTTTACTTTCCATGCTCATATATTAAGTTCTTAAATTTTTTTATTATATTGTCAAGGAGATGTACAGAGGGGTTACAATTACATACGTAAGGTAGTGAGTATATTTCTTGTCAAACTTGTTATCTCTTCCTTCATAATACTAAGTTCTAATAGGTAGTAATGTATATACATCTGTGTTTATTTTTGTTGCTGAGCTTCTTTCATGAATAATTTATTAGAATAATTATTTAAGGAATAATATTGGTGTTGCTGGAGGATATATGAGCTCTTCGTAAACAATCTATATTGTATTACATAAGAATTTATTCATTTCTCAGATATGAAGTGGACAGTAGACCATTTCAATTTCTTTCTTTTTGCTTATTTTTGTTTTTGTTTTGGGGTTTAAACTCAGAGCCTGGGAACTGTCCCTTTTTTTTTTTCCTCAAGGCTGCATCACTTCAGGCTTTTTTCTGGCTAAGGTTAATTGGAGACTGGAGACTCCTGGACCTTCCATCCAGGCTGTCTTTGAACTGTGATCCTCAGATCTCAGCCTCCTGAGTAGCTACGATTATGGGTATGAGCCACCAGCATCAGGTTTTAGTGTATTATTATAATTAAAAATTTAAGTTTACTGTTTTAGCCAACATCATATTTAAAAAGCTAATGACCTTACATAAAAATTAGGAAGACTTTAGAACTTAATATTATGTGAACAGAACATTTTAATATATTAAAACTATTGTCTCTCTTCATCTTTTACTTTTCTAGGTGAGCATACTGTGCATTTAAAATATGTACTTGTAGTTTAAAGCTATACTTTAAAACTTTATTTCTAAGAAAGCAATTGTAAAAGTACACTAAATTGCAAATGAATACCTTTGCTTTTTTGAGAGGAATCATCCTATTTTATAGCTTCTATTTTATAGATACATTAAATTTTCAATAATAACACTATTTATTGATACTACTGTCAATATTATTCCTATTTGGACCCATTACAATATAAGACAAAATTTTCTGGCTATCAACATTTTTCAAACCTTGAGATACCTAGCTACATCAACAGGAGATTGACATTGCAATGTGTTGTATGTGTATATCTGTCTTTCTGTCTATCTGCATATGTATATCTCAATTATGTCAGTTTTTGTTACATAAATTCTTACACAATACAAATTTCTCTTGAGAAAAGATTAATCCTTTACAGTCAAATTAGCTATTGAAAGATTGTAGTTCAAGTCAGATCACGTTTCAGTGAAAGTAAAATTCATTGTTTTATGATATTGAATATTATAAATTAATTTTATATTCTACCTTCAGTTATATAAAGTCTTTATTTTTTTTTTTGTTACAAGATTCGAAGAATTAAAGCTGGGCACCAGTGGCTTATACCTGTAAACCTAGATACTCATAAGGTCTGAGGATCATGGTTCAAAGCCAGCCTGCACAAGAAAGGCCCTGAGACTTATCTTCAGTTAACCATAAAAAGGGAGAAGTGAAGCTCTGGTTCAAGTAGTAGAGTAGTAAAGTAGCTCTGAGCGTAAAAGCTTAGGGAGAGTGCACAGACCCGAATTCAACCCTTGGACAGTCATAAAAAAATTAAAGAATCTGAAATTTCTTTGTCGATAGATATTGATTACCTTTATAAATTATTTGTATATGTTAATGAGTTTTTTTGTTTTTTTTAATTCAAATATACAGAATCTTGTACTCCACGAGGAGTTAAGCTTGTCATTTTTGCAATGACTAGTTAACTTACTTGGCTATTTTAATACTGATATACAGTATGTATTGTTGATATTGAAAAATATGTGAGAACTCAATCTATCATATCTTAAATACTTGGGGACAGTGTCATGCATATTTATTATCATTAATATAAGAATGAAAAATCTCAACAAACAGATTTTAAAAACCTTTTAAAAATCAACCAATGTTCTTCTACGGTGAAGATGATAATCACAGAGTAAAGGCTGTCCAATATTTTGTGTCTGCACAACAGTATACTCAGTGGTACTTGTATTTTTGTAAAGATATTTTCATTTTATAGACATTTTCATTTGATTTCCCCTATAAGTTGCTTTTTTTGTTAATCTCCATATTTCTTTGTAGCTCCTTTTCTCAAGATAACTGTAAAACAACTTTCTGTAGAGTTGGGTCGGTATATTTTAGCAGGTCACTTTTTATTATTTTCTAGTAGCAAACAGAGCAGCTCTGTCTTTGAGTTTTGGGAGATACTTCCCTTTGGGAGTTGTGATGTTATTAATTCCTCAATGTCCTACAATGGACTAGCCATATAATTTTCTATTAATAACTTGTTTTCATCTATCTACTCATAGTATTTTCAAGTAAAATCTACAAGATTTTTTGATGAACCATGAATGCTTTTACCTGTACATTTTAAATATTACATTGTCTTTTTAACATTCAAATTGAATGTGACATGCTGTTTTTATTCCTCCTCCTCCTCCTCCTCCCTCCCCCTCCCCCCTCCCCTCCCCCTCCCCCTCCCCCCCTCCCCCCTCCCCTCCCCCTCCCCCTCCCCTCCCCCTCCTCCTCCCCTCCCCCTTCCCCTCCTCCCTCCCCCCCTCCTCTTCCCCTCTTCTTTCCTCTCCTTCTCCCTCCCTTTCCCCCTCCTCCTCCCTCTCCCTCCCCCTCCCCTCTTCCCCCTATCTATTCTCCTTTTTGTTAACTCCTGTAACTACTTTTCTGGTCTCTTTTCTCAGTTAACTTTGATCTGCTTGAGAAAATAGATTGATATTTACCCTTATTTATCTTTAGAAGTTTTTCTGTTCCTATGGTAGTAACTTTACTCATTGAAAATCTATAATCACTGCAATATTATTTTTCTTCTGAGTATTTCTGAAGCAACATTGCCGATTATCCTTTTCTGTATATCTAATTATTGCAAAAATCATATTTCAATGAATAGTTCAAGACCTCTTCTTAATGAAAAATTTCATCTCTTCCTCTCATCTTTTTTTTCATCATCTAGCTTCCCATATCCTTCCAGCTCCTACTATGACTAGCTAGCATTAATTGCAAGTGTTTGCTCTAGTTAGATTAATTAGAACATTTGTTTTACTTGCCAAAAGTTAGATAAGGTTATTGTTTGAATTGGTAGTTAAACACAGCCTAATATGCTGTTATGTACAACACCTGTCCTGTATAAGCCTTTTTCCACATCATTGTGGGTAATTTTTGATCTGAAAATACTTTTGGCTGAAAATAATGACATGTTCTTTTGTGATAATTTTCACAAAGTAGAATATTAAAAGTTATTTCATTGTCTATTGAATTTATAACAGATATGAGGATCAGTAATATAATATTTGGTCCCAGAGGTTGGATATATATATATATATATATATATATATATTTGTTAATGAGCATTTCAGCTTTATTCATAATAATTTTAAAAAACAATATAATATCATCTCAAGTCATGTGGCTCGGTTTGGCATAGTGTTAATCTGTTCCTTTAAATCATTACTTTGTTCCTTTAAATCATTACAATTTGTATATATGGGTAGAACATGTACAGCTAAATGAATTCTCATATCTGGACTTTATACTGAAATTACTGATTTATTTAATAAATTATTTTTTAAAAAATCTTGTGTTTTAACTTGAGTATAGAATAAAATATGTCCCAGCCTACAAAAAGTTAGTCAAAACCAGTCATTTCACTAAACAAGTTAATTTTAGAGTTGAGTGATCTGAGTTAAATGTTACACTGGCATCTGAATCAAATTGGAGAAAGGGGAGTTAAAGACAGTTAAATCCTCAGGATAAGTGACAGTTTGGTAATAAAAATAGTGCCTCCCAGAAGAACTACATTTATGAAAGTGCTGTGATGTTCAGTTTGGTCTAGTTAAAGAAAGAATAAATGTGGAGAACCAACAGAGGAATTGTGTCCTCTTAAGAATATTCAGTGCTTTCCATTTCTACATCTTGTATATGCTATCTATATCATGCGTTCTATAGCTCCTTTCTATTTCTTGAGCTAGATGATTCCTCAGAGTCTGACTATACTTCATGAATGGAATGTGCCTTGTTTTATCCTCTGAGTTTTTGCATAAGGTGTTTTCTCTGCCAAGAGGAAGGGTCTCCCTTCCACTTCTGTTTGTCTCTACTCTATAATCAACATTACCTTTCATTTTGCTTAGAGCAGTGTAACCTTACAAACAAAAATGTAGCTAGTAGTATATCTGCCATGATATATAGTTAATATTGTCAAGGAACTATAAGGAACATTATATATTGCACTACAGTTGTTTTGGTACATGTTCCCATACATGATTATGTAGGATTTATTTAATCCTATATCAGTCATGAGATAAGTTTTATATGAAATTTAAAATAGATGTAATTTGTCTTTCTTTAAAAAAATGCTGTCTTTTATTAGAATTTAATTTCATGTGAGTGGAAAATAATTGTATAAAAGTAAAAACATCTTTACAAGTAGAGTTTTATATAATATCTTATTTATATTTATGTATGTATTTTTAAAAATAAAATTGATCTAAAATATTAGCCAGAAGATAACCATACTAATTTGATTAATCTTACTTATTGCTTTATAGCATATTCTTAACATTAGCCTGTTCTTGGTCCTTTTATTCTTTATATAAGATTAGCTTTTAAAAGCTTGACAATATATATGGTAACATTCTCTAGCTTCTTAGAAATTTCAAGAAATTTAAATTTCTAAAATGGAAACAAAAGGGCTCTGATAGTTACTATGCATTGAACTGGTTTATGTAAGAGCTAATTCTAAACAAGAAATTATTTTTCTGTGTACATGGATTGGCTTGACTCAGTGCCCATCACTGGTTGAGTAAAATGCTCAGAAGACTTCATGTTAACATTTGATCTTCTCTGGTTTCCATGGGAAAGGGAGGGAGGGTTTTCTAGCCAAAAATGACTGATTTCTACTTTAGACATGTAATGGTATGAATGGTGTAGAACAGTGTTGGTGGCAAAGGTGTGCCCATCCTCTGTGGTCCCAGAACCCATTAATCAGTTGGTAGGTTGGTTTTTTGAACCTTTCTTTTTCATGGTTCTGAGCATGTCTAGAACAGTAGGGCACACACTAGTGGTCTGTTCAAATACTATAGATTCTTTCTAGGACAGTGTCTAATCTTAATTCTGACCTAGAGGGATTGGTCCTTGCTTCACCTTTTTTTTTTGGCCAGTCCTGGGCCTTGGACTCAGGGCCTGAGCACTGTCCCTGGCTTCTTTTTGCTCAAGGCTAGCACTCTGCCACCTGAGCCACAGCGCCCCTTCTGGCCATTTTCTGTATATGTGGTGCTGGGGAATCGAACCCAGGGCCTCATGTATATGAGGCAGGCACTCTTGCCACTAGGCCATATCCCCAGCCCCTGCTTCACCTTTTTTAAAACAATTATTACATGATGATCTTAATCACCTTGTTTCTAAGTTGTTGATTATTTTGTTTGGTTTGGTGGTTCTGCTAGAAATGGAATCCTGTACCTCACACATTTTGGACAAATACTCTGCCAATGACCTCCGGACTGTTTTATGGGATCTGTATTTTCAAATATCTTTGACTCCTTAAAATTTTATTTTGGTTAATGACTACTCCTAAAGCATGCCTAAGTACTGTTTAATAAGTGATTTAAATTAATAATGAGTTTAGACTAAATTAGATTTCTTCTCACAGTTTTTTTTTATTGTGACTCATTAAGACTTTCATGAATGTTATATTTAAAAAATAAAGATACCTCCCAAGTACTGAAGGTATATTAGTGAATGAAGTGGGCAAATTCTGTATTCTGAGAACTATAACAGGGTATATAGTTAACAAAGTACAAGTAAGTGTTTAACACGTTCGCTAGGGATAAATACATAAGAAAAGTAAATCTAGGTAGAAGGAAATGCTATGCTTAGGAGTGTAGTAGTCATGGATGACCTTACCAACAAAGCAAGTATTGAGCCAGGATCTAAAGACAATTGAAGAGAAAATCTACTGATAGAGAAGAGTGTTTTTGGAGCAAGTACAAAGGGCTCCTAAAACAAAATACTACAGAATGAAATTTGAGCAACTGCAAGGAGGCCTATAGGATTAGAGGGCTTAAGTGAAAAAGGAGAGTTTAGGATAAAAGAGAAAAGCAGTAGTTTCAAGAAAATGTATAGGACTTTGTGAAGATTATTTTATTATGTTATTCTGAGTGAGATGAGAAGTCATGACAAAGTTATGAGCAATGATAGACATGAGATAAGTTGAAGTTTGGGTGACAGCAGGTTAAATTATAAACAACTCAGAATATTGAAGGGCACAGGTGGAAACACAGAGCTGAATAGAGGCAGTTAGACAGAACATACTGGGGTAACATACTGAGGAATCAGGTCAGATGTGGTATAGAAAGGTCTCATTCTTGATTTCATTTTGATGGTGGAACTAACAAGATTTGACAGTGGATTAGATACACTCCAGAAAAAGATTTTTGTGTTGAGCCTGTTTGAACAGATACCTGAATGATATAAAGACCCTAGTGTTTCCAGAAAAGTAAATCTGGATGTGCAGAAGAACTAACTTGTCAGTAAGGTACATTGTTGTTTACAATAGAAAAAATTGTATGGCCAGAGCATTTCAAGAGAGAGAAAGAAAAAAGTATAGTAATCACAGGGCCAGGCATGAGCTTGAGTTTAAGACATCTTAGGGAGTTTGATTTCATGTTATAAGTGTTGGGTAACCATTTAGAATGGGGAAAATCAGATTGGATATTGTATAGTATTAGGTGTTATGATTATGCCACATTAGGCTGACATCAGCTAAAAATGACAGAAACTCAATTGGCCATACAATGGGGATTCTACTGATCCATACACTAAGAAGGTCAGAGGTAGGGTATAGCCTGGGCTGATTAGTTCAGTACAATTTATATCTTTGTAAACTGAGAGGAGATTAACGAGTAGCCTCTGACTTTCTTCCACATTGCGTGGTTCATCTTTGCCATTTTGGCAAGGGGAGTGAGACCATTATATTGGATTGGCTTTTAAACACGAGGGAAGAATGGATGTAAGGGTACCAAGATGTAATGGATGTAAGGGTATTGCAAGAGTTCACATGAGAGATGTAACTAGAACTAAATGTTAGGAGTGGTGATGTTCCAGAGGAAAGCAAAAACTTGAATAAAGTTATTTTAAAACTTTCTTCTGAACCACATGTTCTTCTGTGAACAACATGTTTGTTGTAGTCTCCACCCCATCTCCAGTTTCTTTGTTGAATAGCTACTTTCCAATATAATGGCATTTAGAGCTGAGAATTTTGGGAATTTAGTAGGACGCAAGTGTCTAATTCTCATTGATGGGATTAGTGTCGCTATGGAAGATGGTTGAGAATAATGTTCCCTTTTATAAGGATGGACATTTGTAAATGAGAAAACTTTGAACTTTGATTTCCCCACCATTAAACAAGCAAGAAACTGTAATTTAAGGCACCTACTCAATAGAGTATCTTGTTATGTTAGTCTCAACTGCTGAAGACAATAGTATTCTTCTAAAAGAAGAATCTATACTAACGTTGTTAACACAAAGACAAAGCAAATTTAGACTTCCTATTCAAACTACTTATACATTGTTTAACACAGTTTGTCAGGTGCAACTGTTTCATGGCAACTTCTGTTTTGTAGCACTAGTGAAAAGCATTTAGTTTAGCTTATCATTATCGTGAATCACATTTTTACTTGTACTGGGCCTTTTTCATGAATTTACTAATAGGCAGTTTTTGTGTTATATCTGCATATTATGACAAGTACAATGGAATGATAAACTACATTTTATTCCCCCAAGAAACACATTAATTTCCTAAACCAGTCATATGCTTTAAATGGAGCTAATTTTTAGTTCTGTCAATATACAAAGTAGTTTTCCTTAAAATGATGTATTTTTTAAGTAAATGAATTTAAATAATGAATTTCTGACCACATATTATGAAAAACAAATAGTTACTTCATATAAATAGAGGTAGTCATGGCAATAATAACAACTGTAGCAAAATATGCACTTAGGGTGTAGTACAGTAGTGGAGGCTTGCACAGGCTTTGGATTTTATTTACAGAACTACAAAACTAAACCATCAATTAAAAAAATCCACAAAAGCATGTTTCTGCAGCTGTAGTGACATATCATAATGGACAAAAACATTGTGGAGTACCATAGAAGTACTAGGGGAAATTATTCCTTATGCTAGTCTGTGAAGGAAAAGTGCACTATTGGAATTATGTTGGGAAAGTTCATAGGGAAGCTCTTTTTTTTTTAAGCCTTTTTACATTTTTTACATTTTAAAAGTTATTTTAAGTAGTTGTAACAGGAGATGCTATTTAACAAAGCAGTTTATTAATACAATGAATCCTGATTGAAAGCCCTTTTCAGTTGGAAAAGTGGTTAAGAAAACTGAAGGAAGGAAAGTGTTTGGAATCTGCACTGTTCTCTTAAACCAGTACTCCCTTCGGGGCCTCCTTAACACTTCCTTGCTCCCTGGGCCACTGAATCTGTGCGGTGGAGCAATCTTGGAAAAACCTGACCTGGTCAAAAGTGAGCATTGCCCCAGGCCTGACCTTTTGCCCCATTGCCTGATTTGACTTCCTTGTTCTGACTATGTGCACTTAAACTCTGGACTTGCTCCAACTCTGCTCTGACACACTTGACACCACTCTCTGCGCTGATTAAAATCTAATCTTCTGGGTTGAGGTCTATGTCCCCTTTCTTCCCTTTCCCTTTGATCATTCCTAACAGGAGTCATAAATGATTTTATGTAAGTGATTTTGCCTATTAAGGCCTAGGTAGATGATGTATCTTAGCTGATGGCCTTCTCTCAGTGATGTCTATGGTACTGAAGTATATTGTGGAAGGGGAATCTATAACATTTGGGACTTCAATTAGTCATATTTTTTTGCTATTAGACATTGCCTCCAAAGACCTAGCATTATTATATAAATTAACAACAATAAATGAATTTGGATAAAATCTGATTTAACTTTATTGGCCCCTTTTAAACAGCATTTACTGGTAAATGCTAAGGTGTTTGCTGTTAGTTAGAAGTGTTATATTTTTAGTAGTAAAATTCCTTCCTGTTTCTCCATGCTTAAATGGTCATATATGCTCCTGAAAACAACTCTTTCTCTCTACCCTTACCAGGCTTGCACCAAGGGGAGATTTTTTGTTTTTGTTTTTGTTTTTTGTGCATTTTGTTGGATTGTTTTTGTTGTTGTTCTCACTCATTGACTTTTTTTTAAACAAAGTATTTTTTATATATTTGATGCTTGTGTGGAACAGCCATTTAAAATTGTTTTTATTATAATCAGTTTTAGTGGCCAAGTTATTTTTGCTGCTTTTTCTTTTCATATTTTATTTATTCCTTCATTTCTAATTATCTATAATATTAATGCCAGTTTTATATAGACCAGATGGAAATAATTTAATGGGTAGACATGATATCTACATAAAAGGTGGACAGTGCCAATTAGAAATTATAGTGAGTAGATTGTTACTCCTCCATATGTTTACCAGTTTGGCTTAGAACTCCAGGACTCACTGGATTCTCGTGTCTCCTCATAAGAACAATGAAATCATGAGAATTAACTGATAGGACCTTTTGGTCAGGCAAGTTGATTCTTCCCCTGCATCTTTTTATAATTTTTAGTGTATATTTATTTTCTTTTTAGCAGAGCAGTTTATGTGTACAGTGCAACTTCATCTGTATAATCACTTCAACATCCTCATCCCCCTACAACTCACCTCTTCCTTTCTTTATATTTGTCAATTCTATGTTATACACAACAAATTCTTGCCTGTGTTCTCCCCCCTTCCCAGCTTTATTCTTCTATCCCTCTCCTCCTGGCCTCACCCTTTACCTGTACTTTTTTTGCTTCACACCTCCACTTCCAGCTGTTTGGTGGTTAATTGGAGATAAGTGTCTGTTACACTTTGCTGTTCTTGGCTGGCTTTGAATTTCAGATCTTAAGCTTCCTACACGAAAGCCTAGCTAATTTGACTCTTTTTAATGTTCAGTTTTCTTATACTCTGTGGAAATTGATTACTGACATACTAAATGTATTTTTTTTATTTTGTGATATATCCTGTGAACATCTTACATATTCTATGTAGTTTTCTTTGTTTATGAGTCAGGTATTTTAATTTTTGGTGGATGCCTTACTTCAAATATTCTGATAGCATAAAAATTTTTCTCTTGATTATTGTTCTTATTTATTAGACAATGTTTGATATTATACTTTCATAGTTGGTATAAATGAGTTAGAGTTTCAGAATTTTACCAATGGATGATATTTAATATTGAATGACATGTATTAAGACAAATGCTTTTATATATAATTTATTTGACATTGTAAATGCACTTATCTTGTGAGAATCAGACCCCCTGTGGTCAAATGAAGTATTCTGGAAAGGTTTGGAGTAAATAAATAATAAAACTACTTTGATATGCTATCTAACAATATTAAATATTAATACTCTCACATGATTGATTTTTAACTCCTAATTAATCTGTTTGGAGTCCAATATAACCCTTGTGCATTAAATATTGGCAGAATTTAAAAATAGAACTTAAATCTTTTTATTCTGCTTTCGTCCTCCTTTCTTTCTTTTTAATTAAGACTTCAGAGAACATGATTATTTACAACCAGCAAGTTCTCTTTTTGCTACTAACACTGCTAAATAGAAAATATTTTTGCCCTTTTTATGTGTTCAAGTACTTCATCAGTTAATTATGAAAACAGAGCTTCTATCAGTAAGCTTGCTTTTTATAGCTTGCATGTAATATTTCTACTTAAATACCATCATTAGTATGTATGTAACATGCATATATGTAACCCTCACTCTTATAATCAACCTCTAAATTTATATTCTTTTTGTTTTTATTATAAAAGAAATCTTTGTGTAAAGTAATACTACTCTAACATTTCAGTGTTTGACTTGATAAATTTGCCATTAGTCAAGAATTTAAATGAATAAAGTGTGTTTATATGACCTTTCTTCCCTGCCTCGGACCCCTTTCTTCTTTTTCCTATTTTTCTTGCTGGTCCTGGGGTTTGAACTCAGGACTTGGTCGCAGTTCCTGAGCTGTTTGTACTCAAGGTTAGTGCTCTAACACTTGAACCATACCACCACTTCTGGCTTTTTCAGAGTAGTTTGTTGAAGGAATGAGTCTGATGGATTTTCCTTCCCACGCTGACTTTGAACTGCCGTCCTCAGATCTCAGCCTCCTGAGTTGCTAGTATTATAGGCATGAGCCACAGGTGCCTCATTATAAGGAGTGCTTTTTTGTTTTTGTTTTTTTGTTTTTTTCTTCTTGTTGGTTTTGGGGCTTGAACTCTGGGCCCTGGCACAGTCCCTGAGCTTTTTTGCTCAAAGCTAGTGTTCTACCACTTTGGGCCACAGCTTCACTTCCTATAGGAGCTTTCTTGAATTTGTCTTTAGAATGACAATATTCAGTATGCCATTTGAAGCAATGAAAGAACAAATCGAAACACACAAATACAACTTCATGTTTAGAGTGAATAAATTGTTTTTCTAGAGGTATTATTAATTTATTTTTTTTCTGTACAGTACTGACACTTAGAAATTTTTACTTACAGACTGCTTGTTTGTACAAAACATAGTTTTAAAATGTGTTAAATAGACTTGAAAATGGTCTTCCGAGTTTTTTTCTAAGTTTTCAAACTTGACTCTCTTTGACACAGATCATTTTTTTTTTTTAACCTTACAAGGCCAGTGTTTCAACTCAGGGCTTGTTAGGCAGGTGCTCTACCTCATGGGGAGCTTTAGCTATTTTTGATAGAAGATCATGATATGCCTGGACTGTAATCTCTTATATGTACTTCCCACATAGCTGAATTGACAGGCCTGTGCCACCATAACCACCTTTAATTGGTTAAGATGAAGTTACACTAACTTTTTTGCCCAGCTGGCATCTAATTGGATCCTCCCAATCTCTGCCTCTTAAGTACAGGCATGTACCACCTAGATGATCTCTGACATATCACTAACATTTTATGCTATAAGAAACACACTTTTGAAAACAGTAGAACTGTGTTTAAGATTAGTTCTAGATTTCAAATGGGCATTTCAGTTTAGTTAGTCAACTCCTAGGACCAGGAGTAAAGTAATAGAATATCAATAAAACCATATTGTAAAACCAAAGTTTGACTTATCTTTATTTTGAGTTTTCTGAATTTTTAGTTCCTGCGAAACAGAAAATAAATTGAGTTGTAAGAATAACAAAGGAAAGAAAATTACTTTCTAAGGTCTTAAAATGTATATTACTATACTTTTTGAATAGTTAAAAGGACCTGAGACATCTAAGCATTATTTCAGAGCCCTAAAACCTATCAGTTATAGATTTAAGTTATTTCTAAGGAGTAATGCTTTTCCTATGTGTTCTTTATTTTTTTATCCACATAGAAACTATATAATTAAGATATGCAGCAAGTACAGAAGTCAGTAAATTCAGTATGTAATGGACCACTGCAAACTATAATATTTGTTGTTTTGACTTTTAAACCTGCTGTTTAAGTTATTTTTTTCCTTTTACATATATTTTATTATCTTTAAGTAGTTGTACAAAGGAATTTCTATTCAACAAAACATCCTCTTTCCCCACAGCCCCTCCAGCATTTGTTGTTTCCTGAGTTCAGAGTATAGGCCATTCTAACTGGGGTGAGGTGGTATCTCAGGGTTGTTTTTATTTGCATTTCCTTTACTAGCAAGGATGTTGAGCATTTCCTCATGTTTTTTTGGTTTTTTTTTTTTTTTGCCATTTTTATATCTTCTCTTGTGAAGTCTCTCTTTAGCTCTTTTGCCCATTTCCTAATAGGTTTATTGGGCTTGGAGGGGCTTAGTTTTTTGAGTTCTCTGTAGATGACCGATATCAGGCCTTTGTCTGTTGCTGTGCTGGTAAATATCCTTTCCCATATCGTTGGCTGTCTTTCTATTTTGGTGGCTATGACCTTAGCTGTGCAGAACCTTTTTAATTTGTAGTAGTCCCATTTGTCGAGTCTTTCCCCTATTTGTTGTGCCCCTGGGACTCTATTCAGGAAGTTGCTTCCTGTGCCTATAAGTTCTAGCGTCTTTCCTACTCTGTCCTTCAGTAGTTTCAAGGATTCAGGTCTGATGTTGAGGTCCTTGATCCATTTTGAGTTGATCTTGGTGCACGGTGATAGGCTTGAGTCTACTTTGAGTTTTCTGCATATGGCTGCCCAGTTCTCCCAGCACCAGTAGTTGAAGAGGCTATGTTTATTCCATTGTATGTCTTTAGCTCCTTTGTTGGATATCAGTTGGCTGTAAGAGTGCGGTTTTATTTCTGGGTCTTCAATTCTAATCCACTGGTCTTCCGATCTGTTTTTATACCAATACCATGCTGTTTTTGTTATTTTTTTTTCAAATTTTTATTATCAAACTGATGTACAGAGAGGTTACAGTTTCATACGTTAGGCATTGGATACATTTCTTGTACTGTTTGTTACCTTGTCCCTCATGCCCCCCTCCCTCCCCCCTTTTCCCTCCCCCCCCCAGGTGTTCAGTTCACTTACACCAAACAGTTTTGCAAGTATTGCTTTTGTAGTTGTTTCTCTTTTTACCCTGTGTCTCTCAAATTTGGTATTCCCTTTGAATTTCCTACTTCCAAAACCAGTAAACATGGTTTACAATATACTCAGATAAGATTACAGAGATAGTGTAGTTACAAACACAGGAAGGTGATACAAGAACATCATCAATAATAGAAACTACACATACACATAGGACTTTTAAGCCTGCTGTTTAAGTTATTTTTTTAACCAGCAGCAGTACTTTATAATTTTCACCCAATATTTCCTTACAGTCTGATTATAGATAAATAAGAATTTACTTGTAATAATGACTAAAGTAAGCATAGTCAAATTTTTGGAAGACCTTTAATATTTTGTTCTCAAGTCAAGTATTTTCTCTTCGTACATATATGAATTGGTAAATTCCTAAAATATTATTTCACATTTAAAAGCCTGAGCACTATCCCTAAGCTTTTTTGCTCAGAGCTAGTGCTCTACTACTTTGAGCCAAAGCTCCACTTATGGTTGGGTTTTTAGGTGGTTAAATGGAGTAAGAGTCCCATGGCCTTTCTTGTCTGGACTGGCTTTGGACCACAATCTCAGATCTCAGCCTCCTGAATAGAGGTGTAAGCCCACTAGCATACAGCTTTTTTTTTTGGCCAGTCCTGGGGCTTGTACTCAGGGCCTGAGCACTGTCCCTGGCTTCTTTTTGCTCAAGGCTAGCACTCTGCCACTTGAGCCACAGCGCCACCTCTGGCCATTTTCTATATATGTGGTGCTGGGGAATCGAACCCAGGGCCTCATGTATACGAGGCAAGCACTCTTGCCACTAGGCCATATCCCCAGCCCCAGCATACAGCTTTTTTAATCACAGCACCAATAGCCATATGCCATAAGGTTTTAGATTCTAAAGGACTGAAATTTCCTTTTATATGAAAAAGAAAAATCCCAAGCAGCAATACCCTAATAACTTACTTTGTTTTAGGTTTTACTTAAATTCTTAGTTAAGAGAAAAATTAAAAATATTTTCCACATTTTTTCCCCCCAAAAATGCTTAGAAACATGTTTTTTACTACTCAGTATAGATTTTATTTAATTATAAAAGCACTTCAGTGACTTCATTTCAATTTAGATATAATAAATTTTGATAGATTTGATGTCTGGTGATGAAATTGGTAGGTTTACTTGGTTAATTTTGTATTTTGTTTATTTTCTTAGATATATAATGAAGGCTAAATTCACCAAATAGTTGTTGAACTGAACTTTCTCTTAAGGAATCAACATTATATGTTGTTTGGCACCTTAAATGGATAAATGACATCAGCATATTACTGATACTTTAGTTACTTGAAGTCCCTCCCTCCCTCCCTCCCTCCCTCCCTCCCTCCCTCCCTCCCTCCCTCCCTCCCTCCCTCCCTTCCTCCCTCCTTCCCTCCCTCCCTCCCTCCCTCCCTCCCTTCCTTCTTTTGTCTTCCCATTCATAATACAAACCAGGCACAGAGCCTGGGCTGAGGTATATGTGGGGAAGGTTTATACTGCTGCCTCATATACAATCACAGTGAGAACATAGCCTGTGCAGGGTGCCAGTGGCTCATTCCTGTAATCCTAGCTGAGATCTGAGGATTGTGGTTCAAAGCCAGCCTGGGCAGGAAAGTCCATGAGACTCTTATCTCCAGTTAACCACCAGAATATCAGAAGTGGCTCTGAGGCTCAAGTGGTAGAGCACCAGCCTTGACCTGAAAAGCTTAGGGACAGCACCTGGGCCTTAGTTCAAGCCACATGAGCAATACCCCCACCCCCTCGAAAAACAAAAAACAACAAAAAGAAAGCAGCCTGTGGTAAGCATCAGGAGGCCATAGCCTCCTTTTTTGCTAATGTTTCTTTTGTTTGTTTGTTTTGGAAATTGAATTTTTGGTATGCTGACCTGGGCTCACACCACCACACACAGGTTGATGTTCCTGCTTATAAGAGATTTTGATGCCATGTGCTTGTTATTTGTCTGCTTTTCATAAAGGTTTAATTTTTAAAATATTTTCATTTGTATTGGTGAAGCCAATAACAGTGACAGTATATAAAAATCAATCAGACTGTGAAAATATGGTCTAGGTTATTAAAGAAATGTCAAAATCTAGCATTTAATTTTTAATAGATGTTAAAATTTTTCACAATTTTAGAAACATAACAAAATGTATAGAAAATAGGAATTCTTGTGGATCGAATCCAAGTTCAAAATCAGTTAATATGTTCTTTGCAGTTTTTAAAAAATTTTCATTATTTGCCTATATTTGTAAGTAAGGACATATATATTTGTAAGTACACCAAACTCAAATTATTAGTTTGTCTTCCAAAGCTGAATTAGAACAAAGGATGTTTCAATATCCTTTTACTACTTGTTTTAAAGTTGATCTTTTTTCTCTTTGACTTAGAGCTCTAGTGTAAAGTAGTAGTATAAAGGAAAGGGTATGAGGTTTGGAGCTACTTTAATACTTCTTAATTATATAACTTGATAAATTTAACAAGTTTTCTTTTTAGTGAAATGAGAATAAAATGATGAAGGTAGAGTATCAAGTTATGCAGGATAAAATAAAGAGTGTACATGAAAGTGGCTTTTATCACATCTTTATTGTTCTTAACTGTTAACTGGTTTTTCCCCTGATTTCATAGGATGTTTGAGTTTGATTATCTTTACTGATTTGTAAAAGACTTTGAATAATTCTTGACATGATTTATAGGATTCTGTTTCTGATCACATTTTGCTACCCTCTCCTACATTTTTGTTCTTGGATTCTTTTCTATGTATTCTAGGTGATTTATATGTATAACAAGCAACTTTCTGACAGACTTCTTAGATTTAAATTTTTCTGAGTTTAGAAATTCTTTTTCTTTTTAAATCTTATGTTGTGTTCACAGTAGAAGTTTTCTGTGTGCTTGAAATTTAATTGATTTTGTTATTTACGTATATTAGATGGAAAAGGATGAACCTGGTTTACTTTTTGTTAGTTTTTATTCAAGAACGTAATTCATATGTATTAACAGAAAGTTCCTAAGTAGTTAGTGTGTTAACTTTTCATTACTATGACAAAATTCCTATAAAAATGAATGTGATGGAGGAATAGTTTAGCTTGGCTCACAGTTTTCAGAGGTTTTAGTCCATGGTTGGTTGCTCCATTGCTTTTGAATCTATTATGAGGCAGAACATTGTGGCAGGGAGCATGTGGTGGTGCAAAGCTGTTTGCATAAAAGTGGCCAGGGTACAAAGAGAGAAAAGTGTTGAGATCCCAATATACTCCTCAATGAAATAGCATTTCCATCCACCTACTTCAGCTAGGAACCAAACTTTCAACATATGAGCTTTTTGGAATATTTTAGATATAAACTGTAACAGTTACCTTACTTTAGAAGCACAAAATAATTTTCAAAAAAATTTAATTAGGAATAATTGAATATGAAAATACCTAGAATAAGAACTCCGGGGGGGGGAGAACTTAATGTGATAAAAATATAATTGGCTATTCATATTGTTTACTCCTATAGGCATAAAACCAGAGACAAACACCATAATGGAGATGTATTTTTATTCTGAGTTATAAAAAATGAAAAACTTATCAGAAAAAAAATCATACAAAAATGACTGACATATAAAATGTGTGCATATTATGCAAAAGCCTAATATCCTTAATATTTAAAGCATACTTCAAAGCAATAAATTCCATTCATAAAATGCAATGAAAATTGTTAGAGAAACAGCAAGACTTCAGTAATCTCACTGTCAAGCCAGTGCGACATAAAATTTGATTCACTTTAGTTCACTAATATCATAGCAAAAATATCCATTGTTAATGAAGGCCTTGGGAAAATGACTTATTTTGTTTATATATATATTTCTAGAGTATAATTTGTGAAAATACATTTTTATATTTTAATATATGTTTTAGTTAGAGACACATGTAAGGATGTAGTTTTGCACAAGGCTGTAGTTTTGAACAACTGAATTATAATTTTTCACTAATAAGAAATTGGTTGTATAAATTCTTACAATTGCATAATGCAGCACTAGAGATTTTATAACAGATTTTTTTTTGTGCTGAGAAGGAAAATACTTATGTTAGTTTAATGTTGATCATATAGTCAGTATGCTTAGCATGAACCTTCAGCTTATTTAAAACATATGTACTTCAAATGTCCACAATGGGGCTAGAAAGATATGTATAATGCAGGGAAATGTTAACTGTTATTTCTACTTAATAAAATTATGACAAATTTTAACTTGCTACATTATTTCTCTTTTGAATGTTCCTATTGTGAATGTTGGTTACATGGGAATAAAACAAAAGGTTCTATAAATCTTTTTAACTTGCGTTTCACCCTTCTGTGCAAATTTTACTGATAATAAATGTGATTTAACATAAAAATAAAGGTTATAAATGAAGTTCAGTTTTTGCGAGAAATCCTTTAAATGGAAATTTATTGCCACCTTTTTGCTCTTTTGCATAAGCTTACCAAGGTGAAGTAACAGACCCTGGAGCCTATTGAAAATGTGTTAATGTCTGTAATGCTCATTTAATCATTTTATCTTTTAGATCCACAGTAAAAGAAGAAAATTTTGTTTATAATTTCTTCCTGTATTTTTTCATCTACCAGGCACTTACTTTTGGTGACACTGACCAGTTTCCACAATGTACCATTCCTTATCTGAAACTAGACACCCTCTTCAGTCAGAAGAACAAGAAGTAGGCATTGATCCTTTATCCAGTTATTTGAATAAATCTAATGGTGAGTTTTTTATGCAGATGTTTTTTGCATGTTCTAATAAATGGATTCCCTTTATTTATCTCCGCCTACTTTGTGGGTATAATTCTCTCTGAAGTTGAACAGAGCAACTTTAAGCACATTAACTTGGATATGTATAGAGCATTTTTGACACTAATGAATATCACAGAAATGCAACCCTGAGTTTCAGACCAAAGCATTAGCCAAATGTTTAATATAATCTTTATCTTTTAAAAAAAGGCAAAGTAGACTTAAGCCTAAGAATATTGAAATGGAAAGTGCACCATGTCACATACATTTCAAGAAATCTTAAGCATTTGGTATTGATTTATCAGGGATACTTTTGTTATTTCTGTAACAAATTCACATTTTTCCATGACAAAAAATCCTGAGTATCCTTTTCTTCCCCCCTCCCTACTTCCCTTCATTTTTCTCCCTTTTCTTTCCTTTATTTTCTTTTTTCCTTCTTTCTTCTTATTCCTTTGTAAGTAATTGAATCTAGTGTTTACTTAAAAAAATTCTACATGTAGAAATTAAGTTGTAAGCTGAAAAAATAGACTATTTTCAGCTTCTATTCCATTAAAATTTAGCAAATACACATGTGCCAGAACTCTGCATTATTTTCTCAGTATTTAGTGATATTTCTAATATTGTTTCTTAGAAGGCAGCAATGTAGGAAATTCTTGAGGCCTTATTTTTATTATTGAGTAATTATATATTTGATAAAGTTGATTGACTCAGTGAACTTGTAATTTTTCATTCATTAAATGTATATGTCTGGATTGTAAGATCTATTTTAAAACAAACTATATACATTTTTATGCAGCAAATAAATTATTTTGGTTTTTATACTTTGGTCAGGGTTTGCCATTAGCTTATATTTTGAGAATTAAAACTAAATTTACTCCAAAAATGTTATATTTAAAATAAGCTTTTTCCAGGTTGTATGTGTGTGTATGTGTGTACATCTTTATTACCTTCTACATCATACAAATGCTGTTGATATTGTAATGAAAGTAGAATTTGGCACATAAAGTAGTTTTGTGAGTTTATTGGGCTTAAAAAAATTTTTTTTTGCTTCGAAAAACAGACTTAAACTTTGAGGTTTTGATAATACAGAAATTGTGACAATTTAAATTTCAGTATTTTAAAATCTCAGTCGAAATCCTGAAAGCTTTCTTTTAAATGTACTATCTCTAAGAATTGCTTATAATTAAATAAGTCAAATCACATGGTAAGCACATCTAGTAGCTTTAAAAGTGAACATACATTTGTTATAACGGTATAAAATAATTTGAACAACTTTTTAAATATTATCTCTGGTTTCTATTTTTATTTGAGAACTTAGTTTTCTTTTATATTTTAACTGTGTATTTTTCTTTTATTTAATCAGTATTAAGATTTTATTCTAACCTGGTTCAAAACTAGCTTAAATTAATTTTATCTTTTATTGTTTGAAGGGAATCAATAGTTACCTTTTTAAAAAGGATTTTCGTTTATATCCTAGTCTAACATTTCTGTGACATACTAAGTTATTAGGACTGAATTGATGTTTAAAAGTGCCATTAATTCATTTACCCCAAATGTTCATTAACAATGTAAATGTATGCTGATGCTCTATGAGACAAGGAAGTGACTAATGACTCTTCCAACTAACAACACTTAAAATGAATAGAAACTTTAGATAGCTAATCTTGAAGTAATCAAGACCCTCATTCAGCTTGGCATCTCTGTATGCTCTAAAACAGCTGTCAACTGTTAAAAATATATACAAAACACAGATATGCACACGCACATGTAAAAAGAAAGATATGTAAATATCTTGTTCTTCAGAGCTGTAGAGGTTACCTTCCACAGTGAGTTTTGTGCATTGTATATATAAATATTTTATATAAAGTATGTATTTCATCTTATTCTTCTTGTTGCTGAAAATGTATATTGCATTTTAGTAGGGTTATCATATTTACTTAGTATGTTTCTTTATTTAATATATGTCTTCATGGCATTTCTTCATGTATTTTGAGTTCTTCAAACATTTTTGTCATAGTTGAGCAAATTTGTGGCTACTTATTATTTTCTAAATAAACATTGAGCTTAGAACTATAATTTGCCTGTATAGAAACCTTGTATAAAATTTTAAAATCCGGTTTTAGATGCAATTAGTAAAAAAAGAAAAGTTTTAATTTCTCAATTGAATTTAGCACTTCTAAACAGTCGGAATTGTTTAATGATTGTGACAATTCCTGAGTTAGTATGATAACCACAAAATAAGAATGCAGAGACAAAGATGTTTATTATCTTTAATTTTATTGAGTGAAGGAAGTGAGAACAATTGGAGCTATGGCTCAAAGTACTGCAAGTGCTAGAGTACTAGTCTTGAGCAAAAGAAATCAGGGACAATACCCAGGCTCTGAGTTCAAGCCCCATGACTGACCCCCCCCCCCCAAAAAAAAAAGTGAGAACAGGAAAAAAAAAAAAAAAACCCAAAACTATCACTACATAGGAAGACCTAAGGGGGTATTTCCATTTGGACTTGACATTTAACTTCATGAAGTTCTTCTTCAAATAGAGAACAACATATGAAGTACAATATTTTTTAAGTTTAGTAGTATATATGAATTAATTTCTTAAATTTCTAAGATTTTGATGAAGGTCGGGTATTAAAACAAAACAAAAAGAATTCGTTTAGACTTCATGGCTATTTATTCTTAACATGAGACTTCTATTGGTCAGTTAAATGAAAAAGTTATTTTTAACCAAAAACAACAATATCAAGATCCAGGGACATTTAGCCTTTTAATTAATATAATTTAAATACCTAGATATTTTTTCAAGTCTGCAAGAAATCAGACTGTTGATTATGATGAAAGAACATTTTCCTGTATTGGGCCGCTTTTGATAGTATCCATTTGTAAATTATGTACATTTGATTTTTATATGCCATAGTACTCTTCTTATTTCAAGCTTTTATTTATTTATTTTTTTTAAACAAGAAGTTTATTTAAACAACAAGACGCTTGACTTGAAGGGAAAACTATCTAGGATTCTTTTTTTTAAGAGTAATTTACCCCTACTTAAAGACAGATTGCCCTACATGTAACAGCTACGTACAAAAAAGTTATAAAATTGTCCTTGGTTTTACAATGATAAATGAAAACATTAAAATTCTCCAATCAAACAAGGTATGCAAGGATTTTTGTTGTTTTTTTCTTTTTTTGTTAAAACAGTGAGAGCAAAATAACTTACTGAAATATAAAGATAAAAGCTGAATGAGCATGCCACTAATGGAGAAGGGGGATATTTTCACAGAACCAGTATTTTTCCCCATCCCATCTCCATTTGATGTCAATCAAAATATACCATTGGCCATTTAGGTTTTTCTTTAAAAAAAAGGAAAAGAAAAAGAAAAAAGAAAAGCAATATGCTTGTGCACATACACCAGTTACTTTATGTACAATAAAGGAATGGGGAAGGGGAAAAATAAAAGAATAGAGAAAACTATACTGTAGTAGTCAGGATGTGGTGGAACCAAATTGCAGTTTTCTAATTAAGAATGTATTCTTGGTCTATAAGAACAAAGTTCTGGAGCAAAGTAGCAGGTTCCCTTTCTTAGTAGACACCTCCTGTCTGCTGCTGGAACACATCAATTGTATCTTCATCCTCCATTTCCAACTGTGCAGGTGTGTCTGTTTCATTGATTGGCTGCCCATCAAATCGGAATCTGATCTGCCTCATCGATAAACCCTGTCGTTCACAATAGGCTTTCATTAGTTTACTAAGTGGTGTATGCCTCTTAATCTTAAACTGCACCACAGAACCATCCTGCCCCGCCACCTTCAAATTAATATGATCGTTGTTCTCAGTCTTGACTCCTTCCTTGGGCTTTTCGTCGGCCATCGCGAGCGCCGGAGTCTCCTCAGATGCCGCTTCACAAAAGAGGCCCCCGGTCCGCACCGAACGAGCACACACCTCAAGCTTTTATAATTGTCAAAATCTTTACTTTTCTATACAAGATGTCTCAAAGTTCCATATCTTCATGTATAAAATATTTAGCCACCTAGTTAAAAGTTAGAAGATGTTTAAAAAAATCTTTCCATTTCTATATTTGCTTTCCAGAAATTTTTTTTTTAATTTTCTTTTTCACTATATTCTTAGACATGAAAGGGAGTGCCATGGCTTTATTGATGAGGAAAGTAGTAACAATTAAAATTGTTGCCTGATGGTCTGGGAATGTGGCTTAGTGGTAGAGTGCTTGCCTAGCATGCATGGAGCCCTGGGTTCAATTCCTCAGTTCCACATAAACAAAAAAAAAATGTTGCCTGAAGTTGACACAATAAAAGTTAAGCTCTCATATTGTGGTATTTGTAGGTCTACCCGCCTATATAGAGGTAAATTTAGATTTAGTTAAGATACAATTTTTTTTTTCTGCTGGAGATATTCAAATATTTACCTTAGGCATTTTATAATTCTGCCCTCATCTAATTGCCTTTTAGGAAGGAAAAATTTACCCCCCTTCTTCCCTGGTTTAAAGTTCTTTAGTGGTTTATCATATAACTAAGGATAAAATCTGTTTTCATGGCTGTCTTCTTGCTTGTCTTAGCTTATTCAGATAAGCAGTTTCTGTACTCTGTACTATACAATTAATCTTTGACATGCTTTAATTCCTTTATAGTACCCTATGGATTTTGAGATCTTGTGTTAATCTTCCTTGTCTTAGATGTAACATTAATGAGGGCAAGAACAGAACCATTTCTGTAGCTGGGACATGACAAAGGGATACCTCTCAATGAGTAACAGTTGAATGAGCATCTTCATTTATATCAGTCACTAATTGCTTACAATATCTTCCCTCTTCTGGTACTAATTTTTAATGCATAGCATTTATTTTATTGGCCAATGGCAAGTGGCCCAGCCAGTCTACAACCTGGCTCTGTGTGACCAGAAATAGCATGTGAGGCTTAGATGTTGATTTACCAAATGTATAAAAGAAAGTGAGCAGAACTTGTCAGGCAGGAAAAGATGTTGGTGATAGTGGCAGCTAGTCAGCTTATGGCACTGGTCCTCTGCTCACAACTAGAAACCACAGAGAAGCAGGTGCCACCAGGGTGTCCTTGGAGAAAGTATACCTAGCTCAAGACCATCCTAGACTACTGGAAAAGTATAAATAAGGGCTAAACACAGGTCCAGATATCCAGCTTTCTAGCGCCAGGCAACACCTGCAAGGGGCAGTAGTGGGTAAGGCTCCAGGAGCTAGAAATCCAGTGGGCTGCCATTGGCTTGTGGGCCCTTGGAAGGCTTTTTGTGTTTTGATTTGAACTTGCCATTACCGGCAGCCCATATGCACATCTCTTCTGAGGTACATGCCAGTTGATATCACAAAGGGCCAAGCTGAGCAGTGTATCCTCAACTACCACAAGAGATGGAAACAGGAATGGCTCTGGCTACTTCTCCATTTTGCTGATCATACACACAAAATTCACTGTATTGAGAAATATTCTCAGTAAATGTATTTGTGGATTTCACTGCCAAATCTTACCTAGGAGGGTTAATAGTACAGGACCTGGGCTTATACCTTAGGATAGCCAACTTGTATCTCCAGCAGGTGCCTTCTTCAGCCAGTCACCACAGGACCCATAAGAGGAGGTACCCTCTGCCAGAAGCCAAAAGACTCCATCTGGGGAATGTTCCTTTGGCATCTCCAGAGAAACGTCTATACTGCCACTTGGCTTCTAGGAAATGCTGGAGCGCCCCCCCGCCCCCCCCCCCCCCCAAGCATGAAAGACTCTTCAACAAAGATGCTAGGTTCTAATTTCAATACCTAAGCCACTTGCTCAAGTTGTGGAGTCAAAGACATTATGTTATGTCCGTCTTTCCCACCCATGGGATACAGAGGCCAAAGGCCTAGAAGATTCTGAGAGTGAGCTCAAAATTCAGGTAGAGCATAAGGAGTAGTCCAGTAAGGAGAGAAGTCAACCTAGCAATGGAGCAATGGTACTGTGCACTGCAGAGAACATCAGGAAAGCCTTTACTCTCAAGAGTTGCTGTCTTAGTCCTCAGTAGGGAATTCTTCTCCATGTTGAAAAGAATGAAGCAGTGCTTATGTCTCCTATGGGCCCACTGCATGGCCATGACAACTGCAGTTTACAAAGCTCCACCATGGTCAGGCTGGGTGAAAACCACCTCCCGAGCTGCCCAGACTTCTAGGATTCAGGGAAAGGGTAGTACAATATTCTGTATGTTCTACTGTCCACGAAGTGGATGTTAATTTTTTCTCTCTCAGGATTTAAAATAAATGAAATATATTTCTAACCTCAGAAGTAAAGTCGAAGAATATTCAGAGAAAATGTGTTGTGAACTTTAAGTGCGTGATATGGTAAAAGGGCTATTTTTGTGTTGGATGATATGTCCTAGAGCTGTCCCTAACATTGTGTTTAACTTTGGATGAGTGATTTCTTTTCCTAGGCGCTCCTGTTACTCTCAGATGAAAGGACAGAATGAGATTGGTTCATTTACCAGTCATTTCTTTCTCAGGCACTCTCAGGTACACAGGATTTGAAGCACCTCCCAAGTTTCTGGGGAGATGGCAGCATCCACACCATCTTTGCCTCCTAGTCCCTTGTAGTATCTATTTCTGTGACCTGCTTTTATGTTGTTGTATTGTGGTAGTTAGGCTCCCTCTAGGTTTTCCCAGCTAAGCCATGGCCAATGGGAAGTAAAGAAAATAGGTTGGACTGTTTGTGCAGTTGGATCCCACCTAGAAAGAAATAGTTTAGTTTAAATAGTGAGTGCCAGACAAAAACCAGTCACTCTCCCAGGAATCAGGCATACATTACTGCACAGTTACATACCTCTCTGGCAAACAGTTTAATGGTTAGACATTAATTCATGTCCATGACATACTATTTCCAGCATTTTGATACATGATATGCGTAAATACTCTTAATTGATGCTAACTACTATATGTAAAAGCCGAATATTGAATACAAGAAGATGAGGAAGTATGGAGGACAGGTTGATTCATCAGGAGCTAGACGCTTGCTAAGGAAATAGCAGTTATATCAAGAACTGAGATGAAGGAACTCAGAAAGGATTTGATCCATCAATACAAAAGGGACATTAAAAGACTCTCGGTTACAAGAATGTTATGGGGTTCGAGGAAGGGGATTCCCTGTCCCTCCAAGGTTCCACCACTCAGAGACAGTCTCGAGAAAAAGACAAATTTATTGGGGAAGTTCCAGATGGACTGGTCGTAGGTTTCAGAAAAACATATGACACAAAACAGGACAGTGGCACAGAGGCTTACTTCCAGAAGATTTCTAAGTACCAACAAACCAATTCAGCTCCAGTGGAGAGCTGAATTGGGATGCCATGGGGAGGACAGACACAAGATGCGAATATGGAGACATGTGGCTGGCCTAATGGCACCTGAGCTGGCCTGCCCCCCTAAATAGGGTCAGGTCAGGGGGCTGAGTCACAGGAAGCTTCCAGTTCCAAGCACTTGATAAACAGGTTCAGTAACCTATAGGCCATGTGCCCGCCCTTGTCTCTTGGGATTTAGGAACACCCATACCTGGGGATGGGACTTCCTTTCCTGTAGGAATCCAGACATACCCATCAAGACAAGATGGTAGAAATACCACATGGTCAAGCCTGCCATACGCAGGTGGCCAATGAGGTTATGACACTTACAGAGCATGCCAGGTCACATACAGGTGGCCATCGGAGTTACAACCTGTTACATACTATCTGCTTGAGCCAACCTATCACTCTAGTTAGAATTGTCATGTGGCTTTAGCAGGGGTGTGTGTGGGGTACTATTGTTTACAAGGGGAATCTTCCAGGGATTTGAAGCAGATGGGGCGTGGCCCTCAACTCTGAAGCTCAGGGGTGGGGAGATAGTGGAGATGGAGTTAGCTTCTTCCCTCTTTAACTAATCTGAGATGGAGTCAATCTGACACCTATCAACAGCCAATGATGGTGTTGGCCAGATCTGACCTCCATATTACAAAGAAAATGTGCCATATGAGAGACAGAAAAGAAACATGGCCTTCAAGATTGAGCATTAGGTTTAAAATACACTTGTTTGTTTTGGTACACAGGATTAAATGATTATAGATTCCTTCAGGAATGCCAAAGGAGAAACAATCTTGAGGTCCAAGCCTTATTACTGGGCCAGTCAGAATCACTTTAATTATCTCGGGAAATGTGTGCCCATGAAGGAACAACCAAAATAGCAAGTCACACAGATATACAGATCCTCCTTGTCAGAAACAGAGGAGGAGAAAAACGCAGCAGAGAGGGTAGAAATGTCTACATAAGGTTCTCAAATCTCCTGCTGTGTACTTGGTAGAAACAAAGTAAGACTTGTAGTTTTCAATCCACAGGCAAGAGTAGCAACCCTGATCTCTGCATTTCTGTGTAAGAGGACATAACTAGGTACAGGTGGATCATACCTGTAATTCCCAGTTATTCAGGAGGCTAATAACCAGAGGATTATATTTCCTAAAGCTAATTACATTGTCTTTTCGAATACCATACTACATTGTTTCCTCCTGTTCTTTACCTTGTGCCCCTTTACACTGTAAAAGGAAGCAGTTCTTTGCAATTTCTCTTACTATTAAGTTTTTGAAGATTAAGCGTTTCTTATCATGCTTTAAATTTTATTTTGTAACAATAAAGTATCTAGCATAGTTTGTTAAGTTGATAATGATTATTATGGCATGGATTAGTTGATCTCAGACACAAAATGATAGAAGGAAAACGAAGGTCAGGGAGAAAAGGAGGGAGAAAGGAAAAGGGAAGGGGAGAGGGAGAAGATAAAGCAAGAGATGGGAAAAAAACAGGGAGAAGGAGAGCAAGAAGTAGAGGAAGAGAAAAGGGAAGAAGAAAGGAACAAGGGAAGGAAGGAAGGATCCCTCCTAAAAGGAATATGAAGCAATTGAGCCTCAGATTTCATTGAAGGAACACAATGAAGCAAGGTTAAAATACTCAGACCCACTACATTGAACTTGTTTCAATATAACAACAATACTAGTCCATTTTCCTGTAATCCATAAAGTTCTAAGATTACTACCATGTTTTAGTTCAGCTGGTGTTTTCCTTTCTAGGTGAAGAAACTTTAGAAAGTATTTACTCTGTTTAACCAACATGAGAATCTGAAGATTCCATATAATAGATTAATTAACAAAGAACTATTTTCACCTTAAGTATACTCCGGTGCCATTTTCCTTGATTTCCTGTTTGTTAGCTCTGATCTTTTTTGATCTCTTTGAGAATGTCACTGCTGTCAAAATCGTGTTATCAGAAATATGTAAGTGTTCTTTTTAAAAGATTCTTAAAACAATACATTTGTCATGGGAGTCTAAGGCAGGAGCATTGTGAGTTTGAATCCTAGTGAGACCCTGTCTCAGAAACAAAGTGAAATAATACCCAGATATGTATGCATGTTATTTTCAGGAAAATGTATATAAATATACACAAATACAGATATGTATATACATGTAAATACTTCTAAACCTTTCTGTCATTCATGAGCTTGCATCATGACATGATGCAAATAATTCCTCATGAGAGAGACAATTACTGCAATGTTGGGAGCCAAAGCAACAGATTTAACAACAAGATTTAAGATTTAAGCAACAAGATTTAACACAGACAATGCCATAGGTGTTGTATTTTTTCCAATCATCCCAGGGTTAGGGTTAGGGTTCTGATTCTCCTCCTACTCTTTCCCTCCCTACCCTTCCTGTAGTTCCACTGCCCATTAATGTGAACACTACCACCACTATATTGGTTATTCTTACTGCCAGCATATCCTCTTATGTGACCATGTAGCCAGCCACAGATGATATTGTTTGTATGGATACCACACCACCTTCTGAGATGCTCATTTTCACATCTCCCTCAGTCTCCACCAATAACTCCCATGCATTTCCTGAGGTACCCAATAGTTTGCAACAGGGACACTTTCTGAATGGGCCAATACCCGTCAGTCCACCTATACCTCCCCATTTCACCAGGTCCCCTGTATCCTTCAACAAGTATACTTGCTGAATGGGCTGGTACTCACCATCCCACTATGCCCTACCCCTATCCATTTCCCCAGGTCCTCTGTAGTACGCGTCAGCATCATGCCATGATGGGCCCAGTCCCCACTGTCCCCTTTTACCCTATCCTTATCCATTTCCCCAGCTGCCCTGTAGCATTCACCAGGAACAAATTCTGAATGGCTAAGTACCCAGCAGTGCATCTACATCCATTTCTCCAGGTTGTCTGCAGCATACACCAGGGGGAGTTAATGATGGGCCTGGATCCCACTGGCCTCCCTACACCCTACTCTTAGCCATTTCCCTAGGTGCTCTATAGCACGCATCAGGGACATCTAGCTATGGGGTCAGTCTCTACCAGCTCCCCAACATCCTACATCTATCTAATTCACTAGTTCTCCTGTAGCTTATATCAGGGGTAACTTGGGATAGGGCCAGCCCCCACCAACCCACCTTCACAGGGAATCCTTTCCTTCCCAACCCTTGGTCCCTCAAAATGATCCTTGGACCACCAGTGTCTTCCCTGTTATACAGCAGCAACACAGTGCTTCCATCCCCACATGTGATGCTCTCTGGGTCCTACCCAGTATGGGCCCATCCATTGTCCCCATTCCTGGAGGTGGTGCCTTCCCACCAACTAAACCATTTGTGGACAATGATAACATGATGGCTACAATCCCTCCTTCAGAGGCATCATTTTTTTTTTTATCTCCTTTGCTCTTAACAAATAGCCTCTCTGCATTGAAGCTAGCCCCTCCTGTTTCTGATCACATGCCACACAGTGGCACTATTTCCAACATGCAAGACCTCAACAATCAGTTTATGCAGTCACAATCCATGCAGGGACCCAGTCCCAATACCAGCCACCATCCGACCAATACAGGAGCACTTCCTCACCCCACATTAAGGGTGTTTTATAGACAATCTGATAATTTATCTCTGAGCCATCTAGCATCCCTATCATCACGATCTACTATCTTAACTGCTCCTCCAGTGCAACTTCCTAGTTGACACTGTTGTGCATTCAGGACATATGGCCAAGATAATGATCTTGGTCTGTAGTGAACCCAGCCATCACTATCCAACAAGCCTCTTATAGCGACTCACACAGCACACAGTGTTTTGAATATTGCCACACCAGTAACTCCTGGCTGGAAAATTTCCTAGTTAATAGGCATTGGTGCCACCAACTCATCAAGAACCAAGCCACTCTTGGCAACATCAACCACTGGGAAATGTTGACCCATGAAATGTAGGACACTGGGATTTGAAAGGTCCACCAGATTCTTGCATTCTAAATCTAGAATACCCAATGGTTGCTGAAGGTGGAAATTTGAAGCATAAATGATTCAACTGTCTGACCAGGACTCAGGACAAAGGGTCCAGTTTTCTAACAGGACTCAGCAGGCCTGTTTGACACTATATCTCCTTTTCTATATGAAGCAAGTCTCATCTACACACATGTTAGCATGATTGCTATATCAGGAGATTCTGGTTGAGATTACTGCTTTTTCATTGTGAGCCACCAGTTACCCTCCCTGGCTTAAGAACCAGTTTGACTCAGCTAAGAGCTGGGTCAGGTTTCTGAAACCCTACAACTTGCAAGATGTCAAGATACTTCCTTGAAGATGGTACCTGTTGTTCCACTATTTATAACATTCCTATTTTTGCCCAGTTCAATACATAAAACCTCAATTCTTGTTGACGAATAAAATTTAAAATGCATTTGGTAAAATTTGATTTGTTGATCTCTTCCTTTGGAGATTATATTATTCAAGCACTAGAGCTTCTACAGGAACATAAACCAGGTTTAAACATGTGAATCAGAAGGATTAATGAAGGTCTATATAACTACACAGTTTGGAGAGAATGGAAATAACCATAGAATCAGAGTTGTAGAATAAATAAAAAAAGAGGACATTCCATGAAACTGGGGATCCCTGAGTCTCCTCAAGCACAATTTTTAGGGAGTTGAAAGGCAGTTTGTTCACTAGAACTATGAACATCCAGGTGTATTCTTAGAAGTTCCATGAACTGCTGGATTTTGTTCTGTTTTTGCTTAGTACTAAGGTTTGAACTCAGTGGCCCTCATGCTTGCTATGCTTGATTGTTTGGCTTGTACTCTACCACTTAAGCCATGCTGGTTGTACAGCGTTTTGCTGGTCAACTGAAGTTAGAATGTGTCAGATTTAGTGTAGATTTAGGTCTGTGCTGTGAACCATGATCTTCTGGATTTTGGTCTGTGGAATAGATAGGATTACAAGAGTGAGCCTCCTATAACCCAGTTTTCAGGATTCCTTGGGTCTACCTCGTTTCTCCACTTTTTTGTGTGTGTTAGCATTTCTGGTACCAGCACATGCATCCAAAGTATTGGATCCAAATAATTCCATCTGAGTTGGCAGTTCTTGAACCAAACCAGTATATAGACTAGACTGTGTTCAGGAAGGAAATATTTGTTAATGGCATGAACAAATCTATCCTGCCAACTACTTTTTACTAAGTATCTGTTCTATTCAGGCATAGTGATAACAGAGAAAATGAAGCCAACAAAATAATGCAGGTTTCAAATTGGCGAATAAACAAACATGAGTACTTTAGAAAACAGTTGAGCTATGAATATCAGCTTGGGGACAGGAGTGAGTGTATATATGGCTACATAGTTTGTGAGAAAAATACAATCATTTCTTGCCATTGAAACAGGAAAAACAATTCAACAAAGATTTAGGTTTACAAACTCTTTGGGGATTTTGGACCCCTAAAGAGAAGGCTATTGATGTATGAGTTTTCTTTTATTTTCTTTTCAAATTTTTATTATCAAACTGATGTACAGAGAGGTTACTGTTTCATACGTTAGGCATTGGATACATTTCTTGTACTGTTTGTTACCTTGTCCCTCATACGGTCTCCCTTATTGGGAATAATTAGTACAGGTTTAGGAAAGTCATAGCAGAGCATCACAAGAGCCCAATAGCTATACCCTTATGAACACATAAGATGATGTTAAGTGTTATGGAAACGATTGTTATATCACAGTCGTAACTACTTTCAATGTCCCATCTGTATCTGTAGCTTCTATTATTGATGAGGTTCTTGTATCACCTTCCTGTTGTGGTACCTACACTATCTCTGTAATCTTATCTGAGTATATTGGAAACCGTCTATACTGGTATTAGAACTAGGAAATTGAAAGGGAATACCAAAATTGAGAGACACAGGGTAAAAAAGACAAACAACTACAAAAGCAATACTTGCAAAACTGTTTGGTGAAAATGAACTGAACACCTGGCTGGGGGGAAGGGAAAGGGGGAGGAGAGAGGGGGGTATGATGTATGAGTTTTCTACTTGCTAGGGAGTTGCTTGCCAGGGAGTGGGAAAACCCAGAGATCCCCAGTAAGTCCAGTTCCTTCCCTCCAAATTCCATGTAATATTTCTTTGGTGCAATTCAATAAGCCTCCCTACTTGTAGGGATCTGTGAACATCTAAGATACCCCAAGGTCCCAGGCTCTGAGTTGTTAGGCATGTGGCTGAATTGCCAGACATCATCCAGATCGTGCACAGAGAGCTACATGGAATCAGAGTATCTTGAGTGTCTAAAACCATGGTCAGAGAGCTAAAGTAATTGAAGTCCCAACATCTTGTGCTTTAAAATTAAAATCAGTAAACAAAATTAGAAATGTAAGTAGGATTTCAGATTCTGGAGGTTGAAGCTCAAAATTGGCCCAGGCATCCAAACATGGTGGCTCAAGCCTATTTATTATTACCTGAGGGTAATAATTACATGAGGGACTACTTTCAAACCCTACACTCAAATAAAATGAAAATTTCAGTAAAAAGTGATTTAGATAAATATGAGCTGCTTAAGCTGAACCAAAGGAATAGTTTTCCAGAGGTCAGTAAGGAAAAAAAAATACAAGGGTAAAGAGGAAAGAGAAGATGAAAAAGAGGACAAGGAATGAATTTTAAAAAGAGAGAGGAAAGAGAAAAAGAAACCATACACTATTCCAGTGAACAAAGGAAACCCTAAAAGTGAGAGGTATCGATCCCTTAATTATACTGCAGTTACAATTACAATTCTAAACAGCAAAGCCACGTGCTGATACTAAGTTAAGTGCCCTACACTTTAGAGAAAATGGAGATTAAAAAAAATTCCCAAACAAACAAATTAATAGAAGAAAAATGAAATATAAGAGGTCCTAAATTTCATTAGTACTCTGTCTTTGTAGAAGTTTAATTTCTTCCCACCAAGTTCTCCCCAGAGGACTATTCGAACTCCCAGTGTGAGGATCAACTCAAGGAGCTGGTTTGAATAGGATGCCATTCAGCACCTTGGTTGTTAGCAAATTTCTGCCACTTTTGTCCCTGTGGGCTCTGGATACAAATCATGCATCCTGGATTCAAGATGCTGTTGGTATACTGTATTTTGGGGTAGGTTTTTGCTCACTATCTTGGTGAGGATTGTAGTCACATGTTCTTCACTCGGGCCTGAGTGCCTTTGGGATGGGACAGAGTTTAATCAATCTTCTCTCTGCCTAAGTGGGACTTGGTAGCAGGATATTCACCCATGATGGTGGATGTCTGCACCATTCTTTCTGGAGTATTCTCCTGGCTTTTCCCACAGAGGAGGGTGGAGTGTTTTTTGTCCAGAAGATCTGTGTATTGATACAAGTTTAGTGTTGAAGTGATTGTCTATAATTGTATCTGGATCTCTCTGTCTCAATTTGTGAAGTAAGGCTGTTTTATGGAATTTGATGCCTCAATATTTTGGCAACTAGTAATGTATAATCATATATGTTCTTGATGGATTTTTTCCCTTACTCAAATATATATATAAATATATAGTCACTTCTAATTTATTTTCTAATTTTAATTTGAGGTTCACTTTTGTCTGATACAGCATTGCTACTCATTGCCTGTTTTCAGTTTCCACTTGCTTTCTGTTATCATTTTTATTTGTTTTAATTTCAGTCTGTGACTTTGAAAGTTAGCCATATCTCTTGAAGGCATCAAACTATTGAATCATATTTTTTAATATAGTCAATCTCCATCTTTCAATTATACCATTAAGACCATTTACTTTTAAAGTTCTATTAGGTATATACTGATTCTTGTAATTTTTTACCTGGCTGATTCTTTTGCTATTTGTTCTTTTTCTTCTCTTCTATCTGATTTAATGAATTGAACATATTTAGTACTTTTCTAATTCCTCTGTTTCTGTTTTTTTTTTTGTGCAGTGTATACGTTTCTGAGCTATTATGTGTTTAACTTTCTACTTCATCTTTATGATGTTGGTTAACTGATTATAAACTGATTTTCAGATTGTGTTTATTTTGGAAGGAGTTTATATCTCCATTAGTTTTAAAGGATAACTTTGTTGATGTATTGATCTTGGTTGGTGGTTATTTAGTCTCATACCTTTATATCATATAATGTTGTCTTGCCTTTTAGGGCTTCTGCTAAGGTGTCTGATGTATTCTGACGAATTTTCTTTACAAGTTAAGTTGGCCTTTTTTGGTTGTAGGTTTCATTTTTCTTGTCTGGTAGTCTAGGCATTTTAACTACAATGTGACACACAAAGGCTTTTTTCTTGTTATATCTTTCCCCAGATTTGGACAGCTTAAGCTATAATTTGTTGAATAGGTTAAATTCCTTTACTTTGATATCAGCTTCTTTTGTACACTAGGTATCCTTAGAATTCATCTCTTGATCATGTGTTAAAGATAGCAGTTTAATTACAGTTTTCTTCCTTACTGATGTCTGAACATAATATTTCCTCCACTTTATGTTTAATATAGTATATTCTTTCTTCTGCTTGATCTAGCCCATTGGTGATGCTTTCCACATGTATATTATTTGATTTATTGAGTTTCTCATTTATGACATTTATTTCCTTTACCACCAGTAACTGTTAGTTTTTTGAAAAAATTCTCACCCATGTCATGGATTTTCTTATCTAGATTCTGAATTTTTTTTAAATTCTTTTGTTTGTTTGAATTGCCATTGAAATCAGTGCTCTCATTCAAACTAGACTTGAATTTTTTTTGTCTTTCATTTCAGCCACTTCAGTATCTTTGTGTTTAGTTATTTTTAGATTTTTAGAGGAGTAATTTTTGCCTTCGTTATTCATATTTCTTGTATTTTTCAGTTAAAATTTTGACATATATTCATATGGATATCTCTTCTAGTTTTATTCATGTTTCTCTCTAGTGACCAGCTTTCTTTTGATGGCTCAAAATTCTGTATGCTTAAAAAAAGTTTCATTAGAATAATAGCTGCATCACTGTTCATAGTGGTACTAAAGAAGGCTGAGGACTGCATAGTCAGCAGCCCACTGTGAATAAGTGAAATTCATTCAGTTTGGAATCTGTTACTTTTGTGTATGTATTCCTAGAACCATGCTGATGTGAACAAGCTTGTTTTTTTTCTTAGTGGAGGAAATAACTATTTATTGTGTAAATTTTATGTGATTTTTTTTCCAGACATTCTTTTTTTTTTTTAATCAAACTGATATACACAACAGTTACAGTTTCATACTTTAGGCATTGGATACACTTCTTGTACTGTTTGTTACTTCCTCCCTCATTCCCTCCTCCTCCCTCCTCCTATCCTTTCCCCCCATAAGTTGTTCAGTTGATGTACACTAAACAGTTTTGCAAGTATTGCTTTTGTAATCATTTGTCTTTTTTACCCTGTGTCTCTCGATTTTGGTATTCCCTTTCAGTTTGCTAGTTCTAATACCTGTATACATGGTTTCCAATGTACTCAGATTAGATACAGAGATAGTGAAGGTATGACCAAAGGAAGGGCATACAAGAGGATCATTAATAATAGAAGCTACGGTTTCACATCACATGTTGAAAGTAATTACAACAGTGATATAACAGTCATTTCCATATCATGGAGTTCATTTCACTTAGCATCATCTTTTGTGTTCATAAGGGTATAGCTATTGGTCTCTTGTGATCCTCTGCTGTGACTAGCCTAAACCTGTGCTAATTATTCCCTATGAGGGAGACCATAGACTCCATGTTTCTTTGGGTCTGGCTCACTTCACTTAGTATAATTGTTTCCAAGTCCTTTCTTTTCCTTACAAATGGTGCAATGTCATTCTTTCTGATAGAGGCATAAAATTCCATTGTGTATATGTACCACATTTTCCTGATCCATTCGTCTACTGAGGGGCATCTGGGTTGGTTCCAAATTCTAGCTATGACAAATTGTGCTGCGATGAACATTGTCGTGCTGGTGGCTTTAGTGTGTTCTTGTTTGTAGTCTTTTGGGTAGATGCCCAAAAGTGGGGCTGCTGGGTCATAGGGCAGCTCTATGTTTAGCCTTCTGAGGAATCTCCATACCGCTCTACAGAGTGGCTGAACCAGTTTACATTCCCACCAACAATGAAGTAGGGTTCCCTTTTGGCCACATCCCCTCCAACATTTGTTGTTACTTTTCTTGATAAAGGACATTCTTACTGGGGTGAGGTAGAATCTCAAAGTTGTTTTGATATGCATTTCTTTTATGGCCAGTGACATAGAGTACTTTTTCATATGTCTCTTGGCCATTCTCATTTCCTCATCAGAGAAGTCTCTTTTTAAGTCTTTAGCCCACTTGTTGAGGGGGCTGGTGGTTCTTTGCAGTTTTGTTTTGGAGGAATGTAATTTTTTTAGTTCTGCACATATTTTAGATATGAGGCCTTTGTCCACTGTATGGCCGGTAAAGATCTTTTCCCAATCTGTGGGCTTTCTGTTTATCTTGTGAGCTATGTCCTTTGCCTTGCAGAAGCTCGGCAGTTTGATGCATTCCCATTTGTCCATCCTTTCTTTGATTTGTATCATTTCTGGGTATTTGTTAAGGAAGTTCCGTCCTGAGCCAAGGAGCCCAAGTGTTTCTCCTACTTCTTCCTTTAGTGTTTTCAGGGTATCTGTTTTGATTTCGAGGTCTTTAATCCATTTAGAATTGATTTTGGTGCAGGGTGATATATAAGGATCTAGTTTTAGTTTGTTGCATGTGTTGAACCAGTTTTGCCAGCACCATTTGTGAAAGAGGCTATCTTTCTTCCATACTATTGTTTTAGCTCCTTTATCAGAGATTAAGTAGGCATAGTTCTGTGGGTTCCTTTTTGGGGCTTCAATTCTGTTCCATTGGTCTCAGGCCTGTTCCGGTGCCAATACCAAGCTGTTTTTATTACTGTAGCTTTATAATACAGCTTGAAGTTGTGTATTGTAATTCTTCCAGCACTATTCTTTCTGCTTAGGATTGTTTTTGCTATTCTGGGTCTTTTATTGTTCCATATGAATTTCTGGATAGCTTCGTCTATTTCATTAATAAATGGTGTTGGGATATTAATGGGTATTGCATTGAATTTGTAGATAGCCTTTCTCAATATTGCCATTTTTATTATATTAATCTTCCCAATCCAGGAGCATGGGAAGTTTTTCCATTTCCTTAGATCTGCCTTAATTTCATTTTTCATGTTTTTAAAGTTCTCATCATAGAGGTCTTTCACTTCTTAGATTAAGGTTATTCCTAGGTATTTTATGTTTTTTGACGCTATCGCAAAAGGAGTTGCTTTCCTGGTTTCAGCCTTGGCATTCGGGTCATTAGCATATAGAAATGCCATTGATTTTTGCGGGTTTATTTTAATATCCTGCAACTTTGCTAAAGTTTTGGATCAGTCAGGTCTAAGCTTGGGAGTAGATTTTGTAGGGTTCTTTAGGTATAGGATCATGTCATCTGCGGAGAGAAAGTTTGACTTCATCTTTCTCTATTTGGATCCCCTTTATATTTTCTTCTTGCCTAATTGCTCGGGCTAGGAATTCTAGTACTATGTTGAAGAGCAGAGGAGAGAGCAGACATCCCTGTCTTGCTCCTGATTTTAAAGGGAATGGATTAAGTTTTTCACCATTTAGAATTATACTTTCTGGTGGTTTTTCATAGACTGCCTTTATTATATTCTGGAGTGTTCCCTGGAATCCCAGTTTTTCCAGGGCTTTTAGCATAAATGGGTGCTGGATTTTATCGAATGCCTTTTCCGCATCCAGAGATACAAACATGTCTTTACCTTGCTCGGGTTGTTGTGGTGGATTACATTAATTAACTTGCATATATTGAAACAACTTTGCATCCTTGGGATGAATCCAGTTTGATCATGGTGTATGATTTTTTTTGATGTCCTGTTGATGTTGATTGGCCAGAATTTTGTTGAGAATTTTTGCATCTATGTTCATCAGGGAAATCGGTGTATAGTTCTCTCTCTGTGATGAGTCCTTGCCTGGTTTTGGGATGAGGGTTATACTGGCTCAATAGAATGTGTCTGCTAGTGAATGTTCTCTTTCAGTTTCATTGATGAGTTTGAGAAATATTGGTGTGAGTTCTGTTTTGAAGGCCTTGTAGAATTCTGCTGTGAATCTGTCAGGACCTGGGCTTTTCTTGGATGGGAGATCACTTAGTGCTGTTTCTATTTCAATGCTGGATATGAGTCTGTTCAGAAGGTTTAAATCGTCCTGGTTGAGTTTAGGGCTATCAATTTTTTCTAGGAAATCATCCATTTCTTCCAGGTTCTCGAATTTGTTGGCATAAAGGTTTGCAAAATAGTCCCTTATTGTGTTCTGAATTTTGGTTGTTCCTGTGGTGATGGTTACCTTTTTCATCTCTGATCTTGTTTATCTGCGTTTGCTGCTTTGATTTTTTGATTAGGTTTGCTAGGGGTCTGTCTATCTTGTTAATTTTTTCAAAGAACCAACTCTTTGTTTTGTTGATTCTTTCGATGTTTTTTTTTTCTTTAATTCATTTAATTCTGATTTGATTTTAATTATTTGCTTCTGTCAATTGACTTGGGGTTTGGCTTTTTGTTCTCTTTCGAGGAGATTAAGGTGCTTCCTCAAGTTGTTGAGTTGTGGTTTCTGCAGTTTGTTGATGTCGGCACTCAGAGATATAAATTTTCTTCTGAGTATTGCCTTTGCTATGTCCTTTGCTACTTTGTGTACTCATCTTGGTTGAATTCCATAAACATTTGAATTTCTGTTCTAATTTCTTCAGTGACCCACTGATGGTTCAGCATTGTGTTGTTTAGTCTCCATGTTATGTAGGATTTTCTGTGGTGGCTGTTTGAGTTGAGCTCTAATTTTATTCCATTGTGGTCTGAGAGAATGCAGGGAATGGTTTTGATACTTCTGAATTTGTACAGATTTTCTTTGTGCCCTAAGTTGTGATCTATTTCTGAGAATGTTCCATATGCTGCTGAAAAGAATGTGTATTCAGTTGTTGCTGGATGGACTATTCTGTAGATGTCAATTATGTCTAGTTGGTCTATGCAGTTGTTTAGTTCTGTGGTTTCTTTATTCAGTTTTTGGCGTGTTGATCTGTCCAGAGGTGATAGTGGAGTGTTAAAGTCCCCAACTATCAATGTGTTTGGGTCTGTTAGTGTTTTTAGAGTCAGTAGTGTTTGTTGGATGAAGTTGGGTGCTCCTATGTTTGGTATGTAGATATTTAGGAGGGTTATATCCTCTTGAAGGAGAGATCCCTTTATTTTAATCTAGTAACCTTCTTTGTCTCTCCTTACCGTTTTTAATTTGAAGTCAATTTTATCTGATACTATGATTGCAACTCCATTCTGCTAATGGGGGCCATTTGCTTGATAGATTTGATTCTAGCTTTTCACTTTTAGAAGCTGTTTACTTTTGCTGGATAGATGTGTCTCTTGGAGGCAGCAGAAAGATGGATCTTGATTTTTGATCCAACTTATGAGCCTATGTCATTTGATTGAAGAATTAAGTCCATTAATGTTGAGAGTTAGGATTGAGAGTTGATCGTTTGTTCCTTTCATTATCACTATCTTGTTAAAAGCTGTGTCTTCCCTTTTCTTGATCTGATGTTTACTACTTAGGGTTCATTTCTCTGTCTGTATTGGGATCTTGATTATTTTCCCTGTATAGTACATCTTTGAGGATTTTCTTTAAAGCTGGTGTGGTTAGAGATATATTGATTCAGTTTTTCCTTACTGTGGAACACTTTGATTTGACCTTCGGCTATGAATGAGAGTTTAGCTGGGTACAGTATTCTTGGTTTGTAGTTATTTTTATTTAGTGTTTGGTATACCTCATTCCAGGCCCTCCTTGCTTTCATGGTCTCTGCTGGGACGTCCGGGGTAATTCTGATAGCTTTTCCTTTATATGTGATTGTTTTTTTTCTCCCTAACAGCTTTAAGGATTCTTTCCTTGGACTCTATTGATCCTGTTTTGATCACAATGTATCGGTGGTATGTCCTATTCTGGTCTGGTCGGCTTGGGGTTCTAAATGCTTCTTGAATCTGTATAGGCTTATCCTTCTGGATATTTGGGAAGTTCTCGGCTAATATTCTATTATAGAGGTTGCCTAATCCATCAACTTCTCCCTCCAGGTTTTCCTCAATACCTCTTATCCTTAAATTGGGCTTCCTGATTGTGTCTTGAAACTCCTAGAGTGATCTGTTTTGTCAATTGGATTGATTTTTGATCTTTCTATATAGAGTCTAGGGTATCTTCAGCTTCTGAGATTCGATCCTGTCCTTTAGTTAGTCGGGACTTTAGGCTAGCTACTTGATTTCGAATGTCTTTTCCTTGTGACTGGACTTTCCGATTATTTCCATGTCCTTGCTATACTTATCTCTTAGGTCCTGCATGGACTTCTTTACTTCATTAACTTCATTAATTTGGTTATGATTGCTGTCTCTCAAAACTTTTAGCTGGGTAACTGTCTTTTTGTTTGACTCTTGATGTTCAATTATCTTTCTATTTGTGGAGGCCATGAAATTCTCCATTAATTTTTGCTTTGCCTCCTCATGCTCTAGAATAGTTGAATGAAGAGATTTAAACTTTTCATTTATCATTTTTATCAGTAGACGTTATAGAGCATTTTGAGGGTTCTCTTCTATGTCTTTGATTGACTGCTCTGTTTCCTGCTTGTTTTGAGTGGGATTAAAGACTCCATTGTTTCCCATCTTTCTTGTGTTTCTTCTGCCCATTTGGATTGGGAATGCCAATCTACAAGCACCTGTGAGCACCGTTTAAGACCCAAAGCAGCCCTTACCAAGCACTGTTGTGTAAATCTTATAAGTTCACAATTAAATACAGATACCTTGTATACCTATAAAATTAGATTTGGTGTTCCTAAAGAATACAGTTTTGATATAACCACCAATTCTGAGTCCTGTATTCAGTAGGTACTTACTTACTGTTACAACCCTATGAGCAATTTTTGTTCTTATATTAAGTTCTTTTTGTACTGGCTGGCTTTGTCTTTGAACCCCTTTGATTCACTTTGATTGAGCAGGGGTACCGTATATCCAATAACCAGGAGTCAATGGAATCTGGAGGTCCTGGAAGTAAGTCAGGAGGGTAAGTTAGAGGTAGTAAAGAGAAAATAGTAAAATGTATGGGTGTGTGTGTGTGTGATGATTTTAGTTTAGTTTTAATGACGTGGAAATGTGGAGGAGAAGAGTAGAATCAGTAGAAAGAACAAGGTTAAAATGATAGCCAATGGAGTGTTAGCAGAAAAGAGTGTAGGTGTTATTCATAGGAAAGTAAATTTTTAAAGAAAGACAATGAGAAGAGAGAGAGAAAGAAAAATTAGTTGCAGACAAATGCACAAAACAGAGAAAAGTTATTAAAAAAAGAAAAAGAATGCTTTTTCTACCCCTAAAGAAACATCATTGTGTCTGGGACCCTAAAGATGGATAGTAGGCGAATGGCAGCATATGACAGAAGTTAGATTGTAGGATTTTTGTATTATAGCCCCCAAACTGTAGACTATTATGAAAAGTAGAACTGCTTTTTACAATATTTATTGTTTTTCCTTTGGACTTCTAAGTTTCTTCTCTTGTTATATACTCATGATTTGATTGTAGGCATTTAGTAAGCAATGCCTGATTTACACACAATTGTACTATGTCTAAAATTCGTTTTAATGTTGTATTCTTCTATTCCAATCTGTTTATGTGCTCATTCTCAACATACTAACAATGGTGAAGTAATTTTTACTTGATACAAGATAAAAAGATACCCTGAAATTTCCCATTCATCTAAATCTCCATTTCTCCTGTGTAATCCATGTTCTTCAGTGTTACTAATGTTAAAATATTAACAGTGTAAGTTAATACATGGTGATACATTTCTGTTGAGCAATTGTAAGTATATAAGATCATAGCGATCATGTCATTATAACCTTGTAAACAATGAGGGAGCTTCTATTCTGCTATCTTACATTTAAACATGCATACACATGAACTTTTGAACATGTATCCAAATGGATTTTATTTGGGGCAAAATAAACTTGTAATCATTATTTTCACTGTGCTCAATTTTCCCTATGGAGAATTTGTTTTCCTAGGACATTTCAGAACCATTTTGTTTAATCCTTTTTAGTATAATTTTCTAGTATCTCAATTAATACAATTAGGGTCAAGTAAAATGAAACTATTAACAAATTGACTAATTTACTTTAACAATGTCAGTGTGTTTTCAAAATTACACTTGATTTAATTAGTGTACAGACTAGTATTTAATAGCCTATTCCACATAGAAAAACAAAATGCAGTCTTGTCTTCATAATAATAGAAATATTTTCAATAGACTGCTTTTTTGTGGTAGAGCTACTATGTATAAAATGATGGAGGAAAATGCAGAAAATCTGAAAGGAAAGCTTAGAAGACTATAAATAAACATTTGTCATTATTTTTCACAGTACTCAACCTATATATGTCTTATTTACATTGTATAAATATTGCTGGAAATTTTTTGTCCTTTTTTTATTAAATGTTGTTGATAAAGTGTTGTGCAAAAGGTGTATGTTACATAATAAGGCACTGAGTATATTTCTTGTGATATTTTACACCCTCCTTTCCCCTCCCTAGATCAGGTGTATATATACAATACCTAGTGTACCAAAATCATATACAGTAACCATTTAGCGTATGCCAATGAAAATTCACCTAGAACTTTAAATGTAATATCAAAAATAAAATCCTCCTGTGTCCTTCTATTGGAGTTGTTTTTGCTTACACAAAATAATGTAAGGCCTCTGACCCAAACTGGTGGAAATACCATTTGAAAAGAAGTTTTTTGTTTCGCAGACTTGGTCTCTACTGTCCTCCCACCCCACCCTCCCTAACAGTCAAATATCAAGAAGACCAGGCCCCTTTGTTTTCTGTGTTCTAGGCTTGTCTTGCTCAACATTATTTGTTCAAGTTCTGACCATTTCCTTGTGAATACCAATATTTCCCCATTTCTAATCGCTATGTAGTATTCCATTGTGTATAGGTACCACATTTTTTGGATCCATTCATCTGTAGTGAGGCATCTGGGTTGTTTCCATATTTTGTGAATTGCACCACAATAAACATGGAAGTGCAGATGGCTTTATGACAACCTGAGACCTGTTGTTGAGGATAGATGCCTAGGAGTGGTATGACTGGGTCATAGAGTATGTCTATGCTGAGCTTCTTGAGGAACCTTCATACTGTTCTCCAAAGTGGTTGTACTAATTTGCACTTCCACCAACAATGGAGAAGGGTTCCTCTTTCCCCGGTCCCCTCCAGCATTTGTTGTTGCCTGAGTTGAGAGTATTGGCCATTCTAACTGGAGAGAGGTGGTAGCTCAGGGTTGTTTTTATTTGCACTTCCTTTACTGCCAGGGATATTGAACATTTCCTCATATCTTTCTTTGCTATTTTTATCTCTTCTACTGTGAAGGCTCTCTTTAGCTCCTTTGCCCATTTAATAATTGTTTTACTGGGTTGGGAGGGGGCTAGTTTTTTTTGATTCTCTGTAGATGACCGATATTAGGCCTTTGTCTGTTGCTGTGCTGGTGAAGATCCTTTCCCATATGGTTGGTTGTCTTTCTAGTTTGGTGGCTATGTCTTTAGCTGTGCAGAAACTTTTTATTTTGTAGTAGGTCCATTTGTCGAGCCTCTCCCCTATCTGTTGTGCCCCTGGGACTCTATTCAGGAAGTTCCTTCCTGTGCCTATAAGTTCTAGTGTCTTTCCTACTCTGTCCTTCAGTAGTTTCAAAGATTCAGGTCTGATGTTGAGGTCCTTAATCCATTTTTTGTTGATCTTGGTGCATGGTGATAGGTTAGGGTCTACTTTGAGTTTTCTACATGTGGCTGCCCAGTTCTCCCAGCACCAGTAGTTGAAGAGGCTATGTTTTTTCCATTGTATGTCTTTAGCTACTTTATCAAATATCAGCTGACTATAAGAATGTGGCTTTATTTTTGGGCCTTTTATTGTATTCCATTCGTCTTCAGGTCTGTATTTATACCAATACCAGGATGTTTTTGTTATGATGCTTCTGTAATACAGCTTGAAGTCTGGTATTTTGATTCTTCCTGTGCTGCTTCTTTTGCCTAGAATTGCTTTGGCTATTCTTGATCTTTTGCTGTTCCTTATGAATTTGTGGCTTATTTTCTCTATTTCAGTGAAGAATGTAGCTGGGATCTTGATTGGGATTGCATTGCATTTGTATAGTATTTTGGACAATATGGCCATTTTCACTATATTGATCTGTCTACCCATGAGCATGGGAGGTCTTTCCATCTCCTTGTGTGTCCTCATTGATTTCTCTTTTTAGTTTTTTGTAGTTCTCATTAAATAGGTCATTCCTGTCTTTAGTTAGATTAATCCCTAGGTAATTTATTCTTTTTAAAAAATGTATTGTGAATGGTATTATTTCCACAATTTCCTTTTCTGCTTGTACATTGCTGGTGTACAGAAAAGCTGCTGATTTCGTGTGTGGATTTTGTATCCTGCTTCTTCGTCAGAATGCTTTATTAGGTCTAGGAGTTTGGGAGTGATTGTTTTGGGGGGGGTCCTTCCGATATAAGATCATGTCGTCTGCGAATAGGGATAGCTTGATTTCTTATTTGCCAATGTGGATTCCTTTGATGTCCTCTTGCCTTATTGCTATGGCTAGGGATTCCAGCACTATGTTGAACAGAAGAGAGAAGAGTGGGCATCCTTGTCTTGTTCCTGAGTTTAGGGGGAATGATTTTAGTTTCTCCCCATTTAATACCGTATTAGCAGTTGGTCTCTTGTATATGGCTTTTATTGTTTTAAGGAATGTTCCATCTATTCCTGTTAACTCTCCAGAGCTTTTAATAAGTATGGATGTTGTATTTTGTCAAAGGCTTTTTGGGCATCGACTGAAATAACAATGTGATTCTTGATTTTAGTTCTGTTTATGTGGTGAATTACGTTGATTGATTTACGGATGTTGAACCATCTTTGTGTCTGTGGGATGAAGCCTACTTGGGCATGATGTATAATTTTCTTGATCAGTGTCTTGATCCTGTTAGGTAATACTTTTTTGAAGAGCTTTGCATCTGTGTTCATTAGTGATATTGGTCTGTAATTCTTTTGTTGTTGTTGTTGGGTCTTTGCCTGGTTTGGGGATGAGTATAATATTAGTTTCATAGAATGAGTTTGGGATTTCTCCCTCTGTTTCTATTTTACGGAAGAGTTTGAGGAGTATTGGTATTAGCTCCTCACTAATGGTTTTATAGAATTCATTGGTGAATCTATCTGGGCATGAGCTTTTCTTTGTTGGGAGGCTCTTGATTACCCCCTGTATGTCGTTGTAAGTTATTGGTTTATTTAGTTGATTTATTTCTTCTTGATTTCGTTTGGGCAGTTCATACTTCTCTAAGAATTGATCCATTTCTGTAAAATTATTGTTTTTTAGTGAGTAGAGGTTCTGGAAATAGTTCCTTATGATTGTTTATATATCGTGTGTATTTGTTGTAATTTTTCCGGTGGAGTTCCTGATTTTACAGATATGTGTCTCTTCTCTTCTTTTTTTTTGTAAGTCTTGCCGAGGGGTCTGTCAATTTTATTTATTTTCTCAAAGAACCAGCTTTTAGTTTTATTTATTTGTTGAAAGGTCTTTATATTTTCAATCAGATTTATCTCTTCTTTAACCTTTGTGATCTCTCTCCTCTTATTCGTTTTAGATTCAATTTTTTTCTTGTTTCTCTAGTCGTTTTAGATGCATCATGATGTTATTTACCTGTTCTGATTCCATTCTTTATGTGTGCGGTGAGGGCAATGATATTGCCCCTCAGCACTGTCTTTGCTGTATCCCATAGGTTTCTTTGTGATGTATTTTCATTGTCATTGTGGTTTATGAACGTGTTAATTTCATCCTTAATTTGCTCTGTGACCCAATTGTTAGATAACAGTGAGGGGTTTAGCCTCCATGTATTTGTGTAGTTTCTATGATATTTTTGTTATTGAGGGTAACCTTGATTCCACTGTGATCATATAGCATACATGGGATAATGTCAATACTCTTGTATTTGCTGAGGGTCTTTGTGTGGACTATGACATGATCTATTTTGAAGTATGTTCCAAGGGCTGCTAAGAAGAATGTGTATTGGGTCTCTGTAGGTTGAAAAACTGTACAGATCTGTCAGATCCTTGTGGGATGCGGTGTTACTTAGGTCTTCAGCCCCCTTATTAATCCTCTGTGTGTTGGATCTCTCTCTTGGAGAGAGTAGAGTATTAAAATCTCCCACTGTGATTGTATTTGGGTCTAACTTGTTCTGTATTTCTGAAAGAATTTGTTTGACATATTTGGGCCTCTTTTGTTTGGTGAGTATAATTTTATCACCCTGATATCTTGATTCTGGATTTTTCCTTGTATTACAGTGTAGTGCCCTTCTTTATCTTTTTCAACTAATTTTAATGAGAAAGTCTAGCTTGTGTGAAATCAGGAAGGCTACCCCTGCCATTTTGGTAGGTGCGTTTGCTTGTGAGATCTTGCTCCATCCTTTCATTCAGAGCCTGTCTTTGTCCCTTGCTGTAAAATGGGTCTCTTGAAGACAACAGATAGCAATTTTTTGTTTATGCATCCACTCTGTCAATCTGCTCCTCTATATCTGAGAATTTATACCATTTATTTACAAAGAGATCATGCATAGGTGTGGATTTTTCCCTTCCATTTTCCTGTTAGGCTCTGTTTCCTCTCCCTTCTTTCTTGTCTTTATTGAGCTGCTCTTCCTGTTGAGCTCTGGCTATTGTAGTTTCTTTCTGCTTCTGTCTGGAGGTTCTGTATGTTTTTTGTTGGGTGGGGTTCCTCTCAGAATTCGCTGTAAGGCTGGTTTTTCTTATTCACATATTCCCTTAGTTCTTCTGCTATGGAAAGATATGGTTTTTCCCTCAATATTAAATTCTGATTTTGTTGGGTATACATTTCTGGGTTGGCTGTTGTTGGCCTGCAGGTCTGCCGTGATTCTGATCTTTTTTCTGTGGTAATATAGTTCTTTCTTTGTTTTGACTGCATTCAAAATATGTTCCTTGTTGTTGAAATCTGAGGCTTTGACGATGTTGTGTCTGGAGGTGTTTTTTCTAGCCTCCGGTCTGCCAGGTGTACTATATGCTTCTGTTATTTGGGTGAGGTGTGATTGTGGAAATTATCTGTAATAATTCTATTCAATATGTATACCTCTGCTCTGATACTCCTCTCCTTCATCTATTACGATTACACACAGATTATATCTCTTATTCCTGTCCACTGTCTCCTGGATTAGTCTGCTCTGGAGTTAGACAGTTTCTTGGAGTGCGGTAATCTTCTGGTCCTTGTCAGCTGAATCGCCATCCAAAAGAGAAACTGGAGATTCAAGATGATCAATTCTTTGTGATGTGGCTACGAGTGTGGTTTGCATTTAGTCGAGTGAGCTGTTTGTCATTGCCAGATCAGTTCTCATTGTTGTAATTTCTTCATTTAATGAGTTGTGTTTTGAGTTTATTTTTTCTTGCATTTCATTTCTTAGGATGTTAATGTCTTCTTCAACGGAGGTGTAGACTGTATCTATTTTTGCTTCCATTTCTTTCTTGACTTCCTGAAGGCCCTTTGAGACTTCCATTCTAAATTCCTGAAATTGTTTTTTAAATTCCTTCCTTAGGCTTTCGATTATTTTGGCTATCTTAGCCTCAGTTGTTTTTTTATTCTTCATCTCCTCTTTGGTTATACTATACTGCTTTTTGGAGCTGGTGACTTGGCTTGACGTTTCATAAAATTTGTAATATTTCTTTGTGATTTACGCATCTGAAGTGTAGCAGTTATGGATTCTTGCACTTCCTTTCAGGAGCTTGTAGGTGGCGGCCTTAACCTGGCTTTGTGCTGCTTCCCCCTGGTCCGCCAGCCTGGACTTGTTTGTATTCTAAGTTCTGCTGTTGAACCTTACTGCCCTATCGGTGAGTGTGACCATCTCAATTGTTGCCAAGGTGGTTACCCTCACTGCAGTTAGGGGTGAGTAGGTTCTGTGGCTTTCTCTGTGTGACCATGCTCTGCCACCATATTTTGTTGACCCTTGTGGGCCCTTCTTGGGGGGTTCATGGGTCACTTATTCAGTGTGGCATGTTGACTTTTCTCTTCTTTGATTCTTTCCCCACTAGTTCCTATGGGTTGATATTGCTCGCCTCTCAGATTGAGTATTGCTGCTGAGGGGTGGCTCGCCCACCTTTGTGGAGTGTTCCTGTTAGAGCAGGTGTTGCTGTTGATGGGTGGCCTGCCCACCTATGCGGAGTGCGCCTATCAGAGCGGGTGTTGCGCTGAGGGGCAATTTGCCCACCTGTGCACTCCTGCAGCAGAGTGGGTGCAGGACCTCCTGCTGGAGGGCTAGAACGCTGACCCACACGGGCCGGGGGGGTGGTCGTGTGCATGTGAGCTCTTGTGCTTCTTTTGGGGGCATACTGCCCCAGATTTTTGGAGGGTGCTTGTTCCCTCTCGTGGATCTGCTTTGGGGGCAGTATGCGTGGCCCCCAGCAGGATGAAGTGTCTGGGCATGGGTTGGTGCCCAAGGACTTTCTGCACCTTTGCCCTGAGGGGGGAGTATGCTTGGGCCCAGGTGACCCTGCTGGGCTGGTATTGCATGCCAGCAAGCCTGCAAGTGTTGTTCAAAAAGTCTGCACAAACCAGGGCCCCTCAAGTGGAGGTCAAATGCCTGTCAGTCCCTGGGTCCCTGCTGGGAGGAGTGGTGTTCTCAGATTCAGATTCCCCAGCTGGGGCTTTGGGGGCCACTTTGTTGGGAGCATCTCCACCTGCTGCTAGCTCCTGTTTTCTTCCAGGAGCTGTAGGGTCCTAGAGCCGCCAGATATGGGGCTCTTTTGTTCCCTCGTGGCAGAGAGGGGGAGGGAGGGAGCTCCAGTTTCTTTGTCCCCCCTGTGATGAGCTCTATGTCAGGTTTTGGGTCTCTACCAGAGCTGATCTCCCATTTGGGGTGTTTGGGAATGGGGTCTTACAGGTCCTGGATTGTGTGTGTGTCCTGCGATGATGTGGGCTTTTCCAGGCTGGGGTGTGGTGATCATTTGGCGGCTCTCCATGTCCATGGTGCATGGCTCCCTTGCTGTTGTCGTTCCAGGCCATTCGGTCCTGCGCAGCCATCTGGCTTGGTCCAGTCTCCGCATGGTCTCAGCCCCGTGAAGCTCCTGCTGTCTTGTCTCTACACTCATAGCGGGACTTTTCCACTGTTGCTTCTGTGGTTGCTCACGATCTGTGGTCCCGTTTGCTGGCACCGGACCACTTTCCTGAAGTTTTCAATTGTTGTCAAGTTTAGGAACATAGATCCTGAAAAATTTTAATAGTTCATTTTATCTTGCTTCGGAACTATAAGGCAATGATTACCAAATAGACCACACTTAATTATTAAGAAGCAGTAAATGAAAAAGAATACTCAAATGGGCATTTGTTTTCTATGTTAATACAGGTTATTCTGACCAAAGTATTCCCTGTAATAGTCAATGTAAATGTTCTCCAGAAGGACATCCTAAGCAGTTCTTTCCATACTTGAGTTACTTTGATACAACCTACTCTGTGTTGAGATTTGAAGACCTAGAATAAATGGCTACATTTCTGATTCTGTATATGCAGAATAAATAGAAGATGAGTACCAAGTAGACCAGTAGTTAATAAGATCTGCTTTTCTCAGTTAACATGAATGCACGACACTTAGTATTGAGTAATTAATTGATTTTTAAGTAGAAAGGCAATTAATGGAACCCATACAAATTAACTAAAATATTCAAATTTTCACCTAACTTGACTCATTTAATTTTTCTGCTACTTTTATCTTCTTTTTAGCCCATTAGCTAGCAAGAAAAGTTCTTAAAATATCAAAAAAAAAAAAAAAAAGGAAGCCGGTAAAAGAGCGATGAGGGAATAAATATTTAAAAGCAAAATGCAAGATTTCACAGACTTTTGTATTGTTGTTAAGATGGGGTTGCATTATGTTTTCCTGGCTCTCATTGGTAGAACTTCTGGGCTCATGTGGATGTCATGTGGCCTTCCAAAATATTAGCTTAACACTAGAGCCCCGTGCCTTAAAACCTATCACATTGTAGTTTTTAACATTTGTGGATATTTATGTAATCACCAATCTTATTGAATTTCAGTGTTTATCTCCCTCCTTTATTTAATACTGGAATTTTAGTTCCTGGACTCACGTTTGCTAACCTGTCACTCAACAATTACAGCCATACCTGTAACCCTATTCTTTTGTTGGCTATTATCTAGATAAAATTTGAGCACTTTTCTGCTTTGACTTGGCCTTGAATAAAGATACCATTCCACAGTTTACCTCCACAATAGCTAGGATTAGTCACATTGCAAGGTTGTCCATAGCGAAGATGAATCAACAGTAGTGATTTACTGGAAGAACTATGTACTTAGCAGCAGTGGCATATTAGCTAATTCTTTAAAGAGCAGTTTTACTTTAGCATAGGTAAATTGCTACTTGGTTAATTTCTATATATGCTACAATAAACACTGTCATTTGCTGCTTATTTGATCCTTATTGTAGTTGGCCTCAGAATTCTGTTTAATTTTAAACCTGTCTGTTACTTTCTTCACATGTTATAGAATATTATAAAATCATTTGAATGTTATTATTTTAATACCCGGACTTTACAAAATATAATAGATCCAGGGGAAAAAATGTAATAGATTAAGGGCAGATATAGCACTTTTCTTAGTTGGGTCATGCATTTAAACCCCAGTACAATGAAAACAGAAGGAACTGTGATGAATTTGAAATAGACACTGGCTTGCTCAGGAAGCTGTTGGTTTTCTTTCACTTCTTGCCTTTATAGTTTTTAGTTTTAGTGCTCTAATTTGAGTATGCCTTTCAGTTTATTAGTCTGTCTCTGGACTTACTTCATTTCAGTGGGTTAACATCTCAGGAGTCCATTCCTTTGGCCTGTACAGCAGCCCTTATTTTTTAGATTAAGTGAGCTACAAAATTCCTGCACAGTCTTTACAGCCAGGTTTTATGCAATTGATTAGTCAACTTTTAGTGTAAGCATAGGAGTTTTTCTTTTAAAATTCGACAACTTATCAGGGCAGGGAACAAACACAAAATTGAAGAACACAACTGAGGAATTGACACTACCTAACTGCAGAGTAGAGAGCCAAGAAATAAATACATTTTAGAAAAAAGGAACAAGAGAAATTCATTTGATTTCAGGTGAAATCTTTTCAAATTTTGGCATTGGTATACCTTGATATACACAAAATGAAATCTAACTATGAATTTTGTACCCCTCAAAAATTTAACTCAAAATAGCTCCTAAACTTAGCTATGAAATATCCAACTATAAATTTTTTTGAGGTGACATAAGAACAATCTAGGTAAATCTTGGATTGAAAAAAAGAAGGAGAAGAAGAAAGAAGAAGAAAAAAATAGACATCAGTAAAAAATTGTTTGTTTTTCAAAGACATTGTTGAGAAAATGAAGAGCAGCCATACAGTGGAGAAAAGTCCTTATAGAAGTTGTCTGAAAAAAGGATTTATATCCAGAGTAAGCAAAAATAATTAAGATAAGAATAAGAAAACCCAATAAATGGACAAAAGATTTGAAAAGATACATCACCAGATAAGTATAGCAAAAATAATTCACATAATAAATAAAGAATTGCAAATTAAGACAAACATCACTACACACCTATTTGAACAACCAAAATCCAAAATACTGAGAACACCGAATACAGCTGTGGAACAACAGCAAACTTTTATTTATTTCTGGTGGGATACATAATTGTACAATTACTTTGGAAGACAGTTTCTTACTAAAATGAGCATATGATTCAGCAGTTGTGCTCATTGGTATTTGTCCAAATGAATTGAAAACTTAGGTTTATACAGAACTTGAACACAAATGTTTGTTAAAGGTTATAATTATATAATTATATAATGTTAAAAGTTATAATTGCCAAAACTTAGAATCATCCAAAATGACCTTCAGTACATGAATGAACAAAGTATGATACATGTATGTGGTAAATTATTCAGTGATTAAAATATGAACAGTCAAGCTATGGAGAAAAAAGGCATGGAAGAACCTTAAATGTGCATATTGCTAAATAAAATAGATAATACAAAAACCCCATAATTTTAATTCTATGACACTGTGGGAAGGTGAACCCCAACACAAAAAAAGGATCAGTGGTTGCCAAAGAAGCTGAGAGGAAAGGAGAAAAAGTGAATAGTTAGATCACCTGGAATCTTGGAATCTTCTGGTCAGTAAAATTATTGTGTAGTAAATGCTGGACATTTGTCACTGTAATACTGTCAGAACTCACAGAATTAAAACATGAACTGTAAACTACTTATAGTATATAAATTTTGTGGGCCACCCTTTTCTATTCAGTCTTTTTAATTTGACAGTAGTGGAGTTTTGAGCTCAGAACCTATTCCTTGCCTCCCTTTGGTTTAGGCTAGTTTGTTTTTATTAGCCCTAATTATTTGTAAAAGGGGGTTTCATTTTCAACATGTACATATATACATACATACACACATATCTACATATACATAAATATACACATTTATACATACCTTGCATCTTTACCAGTCACCCCATCTTTATTCATTCTCTCCATTCCTTCTATTCATTCCCAAACAAGTCTTAGTGTTCTTGCTCCATTTTCACACATGTACATAAAGTATTTTAATTATATTCCTGTACCTTTCATCTTTCCCCATTCCGACTAGTACCTGCACTACAGATTCCTTTTTTTTTTTTTTTTTTTTGGTTAAATTATTTGTTGATTGCTCAAAGGCTTTATTTTTCACATCGGCTATCAGGTTTATGTTCCACCTGTCCTGGACCTCAATCTTTTTAAAATTTTCTGCGATGCTAGGATGACTGACATGCTACCATGCTAGTTTTTTCTTGGTTAAGATGGATGTCTTGTAAAGTTTTTGTCAGGACTGGCTTTATACCATGATGCTGTTGCTCAATATCTCCCAAGTACCTAGGGTTGTATAAAATGAATTCATTAACCCCAAGATGGTTCTTCCATTCAGTTTTTACTTTTTTGAAGTAGTATTTTGTCTTTTAATGTTTTGTTTTTGTTTTTGTTTTTGTTTTCATTTGTTTCTTTTGCCTATTCTAGGGATTGCATTCAGGGCCTCTTGGTTTCTTTGCTTTTATGACCAGGCACTCGACCTCTTGAGCATCTCTTACATTCTTTTTGTTAGATAATTGGAAGTGAAATTTTAGACTTTTCTGCTCAAGTTAGAATGGAACCATAATTTTCTAATCTTACTGTCTTGAGTAGCTAGGACTAGGAATGAGCCTCTAGCATTTGGGTTTTATATTAGTTTCATATTAACGGACACTGAATTTACTTGAAGTATGCACAATATTAAAAGCTTGAAATTCTTGATTTTCTTAAGTTATTTTTAAAGGTTTGTTAACTTAATTTCTTATGTACCTTTTAACTTTAAATTAACTTTTAAACTTTAGTAATTACTTTTCAATTTTGATATTTATTTTTAATTGTCCTGTTGTTGTGGTTAGAACTTCAGATATATTGATTGAATTAATGCTGCAGAAATTTTCCTGGTTTTAAGGAAGCTTTTAGTCTTTTAATTGTTAGGGTTAGCTATGTGTTTTGTATTATCCTTAAAGAAAAATCCTATTCCTTTCAAAGTTTAGTTTATGAATTGTATCAAGAAAGGGTGCATAGCTAGGTGTCATTTGCTCAAGGACGTAATCCAAGCTACTCTGGAGGCTGAGACCTGAAGATCATGGTTTGAAGCCAGCCCAGGAAGGAAAATCTGAGACTCTTATCTCCAGTTAAAATGCTCTAATTGGACCTGTGTCTCATGAGATAAAGCAAATGCTAACAACGAAGAAACCAACAACAACAAAAAAAGAGATAATGCTTTAGCCTTAATCTAAAAGCATAGGACAGTAAACAGAGACTGTGCCCAAGCACTTAGTTCAAGTCCCAGGACCAGTACAGGGACACACACACACACTCATGTGCATGCATGTGCTGGAAAAGGTACTTGATTGCGTTAAGATTTGTGCATGTCTATCAACTGAAATGATCAAATGATTTTCTTTATTCTGTTAATATTTTATTTCCTTTTTTGTTTAAGGAATCATTTCTTGAAAATTTTATTTTGTTTTGATGTACAATTCTTTTAAACATTTGGAATTAATCTGCTCTTCTTGAATATTTTGCTTCTGTAGTCATTAGGATTGATTTTTTGTCAAATATTTTTTCTGACCTGAGGTCGAGGTTGTGCTCATGGGATTTAAAAATACTCTTCTTTTGGTGTTCTGGCAGTTTGTGTTTTTCTGATTATTTTTCTCTTTTTCTAGATGCCCCAATGCGTTGGTTTTTCAGTTCAGTAGATTTTATATAATCTATTTCATTTAAAATCTGGGACAAAAGTCCTCATTTTCATTTCTTATTTTAGTTTTATTTTTCTGTCACTTTAGCTCAATGTTAGTCAGTTTTTCATCTTTTCAAAGAACCAACTTTTGCTTTCACCAGATCTGTTGTTTTCTAGTCTCCATTTTATTTTTATTAAAATGTTCCAGCTAAAAATATGTAACTCCTTCTTTCTCAGCTCAGATAATCTTAATTAAACTCTCCCTCTTTGCAGATGACATGAACCGGTTTTTAAAGAACCCCATAGACTCCTCTCCCAAGTTACATGAGCTGATACAAAACTTTGGCAATGTAGCAAGGTATAAAAATAATCCACAGAAAGGTTTTCTGTATCCCAACAATAATAAGAAGAGCAAGGTTGAAATAAAGCAACTCCTTTTGTAATAGCCTCAAAAAATATCTAGGAATTAACCAAAGAACCTCTATGAAAACTTTAAAACCTAGAAAAGGAAATTAAAACAGATCTAAGGAAGTGGAGAACCATCCTATGTAGGCTCCTGGATTGAAAGAATTAACATCGTGAAATTGGCAAAATTGGACAAAGCTATCCACAAATTCAATGCAATATCCTTCAATATCCCAACAACATTCTTTAATGAAATAAAAGAAGCCATTCAAAAATTCATATGGAATTACAAAAGACCCCAAATAGCAAAAACAGTCCTTAGCATGAAGAACAGTGCTGGAAGAATATCAATACCAAACTTCAAATTCTATTATAAAGTTGTAATTATAAAAACAGCTTGGTACTGGCACATGAATAGGCCTGAGGACCAATGAAATAGAATTGAAGACCCATACATGATCTCACAGACCTTTGGCCACTTAATCTTTGATAAGCGTGCCAAAATTATCAGATGGAAGAAAGCCTCTTCAACAGCTAGTGCTCGGATAATTGGCTATACACATTTAGAAAACTAAAGTTAGATCCTAACTTATCACCCTGCACCAGAATTAGCTCCAAATATTTCAAAGACCTAGAGGTACGAGCTGATACCTTGAAGATATTACAGGAAGCGATAAGGAATGCACTAGGGCTTCTTTGCACAGGTTGAAATGTCCTAAAGATCCAGAAACATAACAAATCAAAGAAAGGCTGGATAAATGGCATCACATTACTGGAGAGATTCTATATGGAAAAGGACATAGCTTGTAAGATAAATAGAAAGCCCACAGATTGGGAGAAGATCTTCACTAGCTATACAACAGGCTTCATATAAAAAATATACCTAGAGCTCAAAAAATTAAAACCCCCAACAACAAAAAATAAGATCCTCAAAGAAACAGCCATCTCATTAATAAGTGTCCAAAAGAATTAAAAAAAAAAAAGACTTCTCTGGAGAGGAAATGAGAATAGCCAATAGACACATAAAGAAATGTTCAACATCTCTGGGCCATATAAGAAATGAAAATCAAAACCATATTGAGATTCTACCTCATCCCAGTTAGAATGGCCATTATCAAGAGAACAAATAATAATAAATGCTGATGGAGTTGTGGCCAAAAGGGACCTCTCCTAACACTGATGGTGGGAATGAAAATTAGTTCAACCACTCTGGAAAACAGTGTGGCAGTTCATCAGAAGACTAAACATAGAGCTCCCCTATGTTCCAGCTATTCCACTCCTTGGCATTTACCTACATCTCAAAGAAGGCCACACTGAAACTACCAGCACAACTATGTTCATTGCAACATTGTTTACCATAGTTAAGATATGGAACCATCCCAAATGCTCATCAGTAGATGAATGGATCAAGAAAATGTGATATATACACAGTGGAATTCTATGCTTCCATCAGAAAGAATGACATTGCCTCTTTTGAAAGGAAATGGAAGACTTGGAAAAATTATATTAAGTGAAAAAAGCCAGACCCAAAGAAACAGAGACTCCCATGTTTCTCCTCATTTGTAGTAATTAACATAAGCCTAGGATTGTCCTAACATAGCATTATCATAGCCCAATAACTATTTACATATGACCATCTAAAATGACTAATCAAAATGAACTCTAATATATGGAAATAAGAGGGATTTTTGGTGGTGTTTATGTTGATTTTGCTTTAACGTAGTGTGTCATCTCCCTCCCTCCCTCCCTCCCTCCCTCCCTCCCTCCCTCCCTCCCTCCCTCCCTCCCTCCCTTCTTCCCTTCCTTCCTTCCTTCCTTCCTTCCTTCCTTCCTTCCTTCCTTCCTTCCTTCCTTCCTTCCTTCCTACCTTCCTTCCTTCTTCTCTCTTGTCTCTTCTTGTTTTCCCTCCCTCCCTTCCTTTCTCTGTGCCTCCCTCCGTTCCCCCCACCCTTTTCTTCTTTCCCCTTTGCTTTATCCCCAGAAGTCAGTGTTTGATTCTGCTACTCTATGTCTTCTACATACATTTCTACGCTTTGGGGATGGGAAGGAGAATAACAAAATGGTGAAACAGGGACAAAGCATGAACTAGTGCAACAGTGATACTCACAAGAAACTAGATTGGAAATGAATTTTATAAATTGGGGGAGAGGGGAAGGGACAGAGGGAAAGAAATGAAGGAATCGATAACTGTGTTTGACAAGAAATGTATTGATATCTTTATTTATGTAACTATAACCTCTTTGTACACCAACTTTACAACAACATAAAATTTTATATATATCCTGATTTCTCAGACCAGATAGTATCAATTTATGTCCAAGTTTGTTGATTCTTCTGCTTGGTTTAATTTGCTATTGAATTTATCTAGATAATTTTTATTTTAGCTAAGTTTCTTTGAATAATGTCTGCACTTTTATTGGTATTCTTATTTGCTGAGACACTCTCCTGTCCTTCACCTCTTAATTCATAATTTCCTCAATAGTTTGGACATATTTATTACAATTGACTTAAAAATGAATGTAATGACTGCACTTCTTTGGGATATTTTTTTTTTGCCAGTTTCTGTTAACTTTTCCTGAGAATGCCTATGCTTTCTTTTCATACATTTTAATTTTTGATATTTATTTTGAATATTATAAGGTGTCAGCTCTAGAAATCAGATTTCCCCCTTTGGGTTTGTCATTAGTTTTGAGAGAGTATTGCTTTACTAACGTTTATAAACCATTTTGTATTGTCAGTGTTCTCTTTAAATGTGAACAGAAATAATTTCTGGATACTGTCACTCTAATGTGTGAATTGAAGTCTCTTTTATCTTAGTAGTTCCATTCGAGTACTTTAATAGCTTTCTTAACTGCTTGTAAATAAAAACATAAGAAGAAAGAATAACTGAAAAAGAAAATGAGAAATAATAGAAAAAAATACTCCCCCAGATTTTATCTGTTAGTCTTAAGTTTAGCCAGATACTCCTTCTCTGGTTAGAAAGGCCTTTATAACTATACTTCGCCTTAACTTTCACTTCGTGTTGAACTTCCAGTGTCTTCGAGCCTTTTTTTTTTTGAGCCTAAGCCCAATGTGTAGTGTGTGTGACACTCTGAATTGTTAGTGTACACAGGAGCTTTAAAAAGTCTTTGTTCTTCAACATTTGCTTTCCCAACCCTTCTGATATTTTGTCCTTCACTGTTATTTGTACTGATTATTGCCTAACCTGCTGAGAGAAATACTTTTTTGACTTTGAGTGCTTTCAGGAAACACCACTCTAGGGAAGTTAGCTCACATCTGAGAATACTCTTTGAATTGGACAAAAGAAAAGTGTAAATAGTTTTACTAGTTTCTCCAATCCTTTTAGAATGAAGTCTGTATAGGTCACTCTGGTATCAAGATTTCCAGCTGCTCTCTTCATGGTGGCTTATATCACAAGGGTCAGGGACACTTGGTAGACACTTGACTCTTTATTAGTATAATTACTGATAATTTATTGACAAATTTCAGAATTCTGGGAAAGTTGATTTTTACAGTTTTTTGCTAGTTTATTAGTAATTTCCGTAAGGGTAGTCCTGAAGTTCCTTGTTCAGCCATTATTGAAGTCATTTTTAATGATACACTGAGGAAATTTTGATGTTTTACATGAATTTTTTAAAAAATACATTAATATAAAGAGAAAATAAGCTGACAATATTTCAGCTGTGTATACAGAAGATTCAGAGTTCTCCTTTTATTCATTCATTCCCATAGCTGTTATCTGTGCTGAGAATTATATATTTTTTCTCTTTAAGAAGATTAATCTTTTAAGGTCAGAGATCCTACTTTATATACCTAGGGTTTTCACTATAGAAAAAGCAGCCTTAGCCTTTGGCATATTAGATTCCTAGTGTTACCTATTATCCCAGTTACAAAAATTATGACAGATTGATTGGAATAATCAGGGTTGTTATTTAAAGCTATGATGACTCTTTGAGTTACTAAGTTTCAATTTTTAAAAATTCTGTTCCACAAAACACTCGATGCCTAAGTTTTGTATCTTTCATTAGTATCTTATGATTAAGATTGTCACAGTTATGACATCAGGTGTATAGTATCTTGTATCTTGAGAAATAATATTGCATGTCATTTTCTGTGTCATTTTTATTCATGTTTTTAAGAGAAGCTGTGTATGGCTTGTAAATTAATATTAGAAGTGAAAAGGAAATCCTTTGGTGGAGCTCTCTGAATGCTCACCAGTGAGTGATGGTATTGATAAAATCTACCTATTAAGGCCACTTTCTTCAATCAGTTGCCTAATGGATGTGAGGAAAACTTTTGAAGGTAAAATCATAGTTTCCCGAAAATCAGTATGTTTAAGCTGCAGAGTTAAAGGCTAATGCAACTTTATTTAATAAATGTTATTGTGAGCTGATCTATAGACAGTATTTTTTTGTTGTTCAGAGGTAAAATGATGGAATGCACCTGTCAGGCATAATATTGTAATAGTCCATTATATGCATTTAATTATCTACATGTTGAAGTAACTTTGTAACATATTAAAAATAGTTTGTTAGCCAAACTTCACAGAAAATATAGTAAACATTTTGAGTTTCTATAACTTCTCCTTCTAATAATTTGAATGTACTTAATTGTCAGATATGAATACTGTCATCCTATACAATCTTATGTGCATTTTGTGATTATTTGCATATAAATTGAGATTTTTTTATTGCATTTTAAAACTCAATCTAATAGTATAGTTTTTACGTAGCAGATGAAAATCAAGCAGAAGAAACTTATGTTGTGTCTTAGCAATTTAAATGTCAAGTTTTGAGAATTCTGCTCAAACCATAACAAAAATGTAACTGATTGGATCTTTTGATATTCTCGAGTCAATATAAATAGGTTTCTCTATGGTTCAGTTTGTGGTACAGGATTCAAAATCTGGAGTTTACTAGGAATATTTTTTAATGGAGGATTGTAAAGTGTAGTGTCAGGAATCAAAGGGTGTCTAATTTACAGAAATAGTTTATAAAACCTTTGCAAATGCTTATATGGGAGAGGAAAATTTTAAAGTGCTACTGTTTAAATCTCTCCAAGTTGTCAGTTTTCTCTCCTTATGAATATGTAGTCAAGTAATTCTATAGTTCAGTTACCCTTTGAGGGGACCTGATGAAAACATCAAGAAACACTTAATTTCCTGTCACTTAAACACATGTGTGCGCTTACACACACAGATTAGGTATATATTTATGCACAATCTGGCCATTTAACAAAGAAAAATAAGCCTCTGTTTGGCCTGCCACTGATAGAAACAAAACAGCTGAGACTTTAATGAACACCATACTGAGGGCATGTAGGACATAAGGCGAATTAAGCAGGTTACAAACTGCACATCTTCTGTTTAGATATAGGATATCTCCCCAATCCTGAAAATTAGTTGTACTGACAAAGCAAACAGATAGACAGAAACAGAAGGAGATCATTTGTATCAATTTGAGAAAAACAACTAGTAATGAAACAAAATAGCCACACAAGTCTTTTTTTTTTAAAAAAAATTTCTTTATAAATTCACTAAAAATAAATATATAGTGTTGAACAAAAGGTTCTTTGGATTTTGTTTGCAAATAAAAAACAATGTGGTTTTATTTTTCATTTTTTGCAGTAATGTTTTTCTGGACGTTTAAACGAGTTTAATCTTGGTAACCTGACAGCTTTGTTTAAACACTGAATATGAGTTTCCTTTCATGAAAAACCTTTTCAAAGTACAGCAGTTCAGCTGTGAAAACCTGAATACATTAATGATGACAAAGAAGCTTCAGAAGGAGCCAACTTTTGTTTGTTTTATTTTTTTAAATATCATTTTGTGATAAATTGCATACACAGAAGTGATACAGGGTTATTTTAATTTCTTCCTATTTCTTATTTAATAGATATCCTGTTTACCTTTTTAGGCACATCACATTATTAATCACTTTATTGTTTCAAATGACTGTAGGAAGTGGTTTTGAAAATTATCCCTTAAGAGTAACCTTTGATAGGGAAGAGTTAAGCATTATTTTTAGTATGTGATTTAGGATCAGAACCTAATATGTATAGGTTTTAGTTAATTCTCTTCAAAAGCAAACGCTTTTCTACTTTCAGTTAATTGTGTAAATTTAAGGATCATTTACTTTGTATCTTATGTTAGAAAAATGATGATTATTTGCCAAAAAAGGAATATAGAAATATTTTAAGTATTATTCTTTTTTAACTGAGGTGTCAGCATAAATATTTTTGCAAACTCATTCTTATGAAGAATGATGATATTGACTTTTCTGAGTTGATTTCTTCATGAATAATTTAATTAATTTTTATTTATTTCTATGAAAAGTGTGACCTAAAACTTAAGAAATGGCCTTCAAATAATCAGTTTTATCATTTCCTGAAAAATTAAATATTTTTTCCTAGGTTGCTTAAAAAATATGTTTTTTTGTTGTTCATTTGTTTTTGTTTTGTTTTGTTTTTCAAATTTTTATTATCAAACTCATGTACAGAGAGGTTACAGTTTCATACGTTAGGCATTGGATATATTTCTTGTACTGTTTGTTACCTTGTCCCTCATACCCCCCTCCTTCCTCCCCCTATCCCTTTCCCCCCATGAGGTGTTCAGTTCACTTACACCAAACAGTTTTGCAAGTATTGCTTTTGCATTTGTTTGTCTTTTTTTTACCCTGTGTCTCTCAATTTTGGTATTCCCTTCCAACTTCCTAGTTCTAATACCAGTATACACGGTTTCCAATATACTCAGATAAGATTACAGAGATAGTGTAGGTACCACAACAGGAAGGTGATACAAGAACATCATCAATAATAGAAGCTACAGATACAGATGGGACGTTGAAAGTAGTTACAACTGTGATATAACAATTGTTTCCATAACATGGAGTTCATTTCACTTAGCATCATCTTATGTGTTCATAAGGGTATAGCTATTGGGCTCTTGTGATCCTCTGCTATGACTTGCCTAAACCTGTACTAATTATTCCCAATAAAGGAGACCATATAGTCCATGTTTCTTTGGGTTTGGCTCACTTAGTATAATTTTTTCCAAGTCCTTCCCTTTCCTTACAAATGGGGCAATGTCATTCTTTCTGATAGAGGCATAAAATTCCATTGTGTATATGTACCACATTTTCCTGATCCATTCGTCTACTGAGGGGCATCTGGGTTGGTTCCAGATTCTCGCTATGACAAATTGTGCTGCGATGAACATTGTTGTGCTGGTGGCATTACTGTGATTTTGTTTGTGGTCTTTTGGTTAAATACCCAAAAGTGGGGCTGCTGGTTCATAGGGGAGTTCTATGTTTAGCCTTCTAAGGAATCTCCATACCGCTCTACAGAGTGGCAGAACCAGTTTACATTCCCAACAACAATAAAGTAGGGTTCCCTTTTGGCCACATCCCCTCCAACATTTGTTATTGTTAGTTTTCTTGAAGGAATGTCAATGTTGTTCTGATTTGCATTTCTTTTATGGCCAGTGATGTAGAGCACTTTTTCATATGTCTCTTGGCCACTCTCATTTCCTCATCAGAGAAGTCTCTTTTTAAGTCTTTAGCCCACTTGATGAGGGGGCTATTGGTTCTTTGCGGTTTTGTTTTGGAGGAATGTATTTTTTTTAGTTCTGCATATATTTTAGATATGAGGCCTTTGACCGATGAATGGCCTTTAAAGATCTTCTCCCAGTCTGTGGGCTCTCTGTTTATCTTGTAAGTTATGTCCTTTGCCCTGCAGAAGCTCTGCAGTTTGATGCAGTCCCATTTGTCCAACCTTTCTTTGATTTGTAGCATTTCTGGGCCTTTATTAAGGAAGTTCCGTCCTGAGCCAAGGAGCCCAAGTGTTTCTCCTACTCCTTCCTTTAGTGTTTTCAGGGTGTCTGTTTTGATTTCGAGGTCTTTAATCCATTTGGAATTGATTTTGGTGCAGGGTGATATATAAGGATCTAGTTTTAGTTTGTTGTATGTGTTGAACCAGGTTTACCAGCATCATTTGTGAAAGAGGCTTTCTTCCAAACTATTGTTTTAGCTCCTTTATCAAAGATTAAGTATGCGTAGTTCTGTGGGTTCATTTCTGGGTCTTCAATTCTGTTCCATTGGTCTTCAGGCCTGTTCCGGTGCCAATACCAAGCTGTTTTTATTACTGTAGCTTTATAATACAGCTTGAAGTTGGGTATTGTAATTCTTCCAGCACTGTTCTTTCTGCTTAGGATTGTTTTTGCTATTCTAGGTCTTTTATTGTCCCATATGAATTTCTGGATTGCTTCTTCTATTTCATTAAAAAATGGTGTTGGGATATTAATGGGTATTGCATTGAATTTGTAGATAGCCTTTCTCAATATTGCCATTTTGATTATATTAGTCCTCCCAATCCAGGAGCATGGGAGGTTTTTCCATTTCCTTAGCTCTGACTTTATTTTGTTCTTCAAGCCTTTAAAGTTCTCATCAAAGAGGTCTTTCACTTCTTTGGTTAAGGTTATTCCTAGGTATTTTATGTTTTTGGGGGCTATTGCAAAAGGAGTTGCTTTCCTGATTTCAGCATCGGTCTTTGGGTCGTTAGCATAGAGAAAGGCCGTTGATTTTTGAGGGTTTATTTTAATATCCTGCAACTTTGCTAAAGTTTTGGATCAGGTCTAGTAGCTTGGGAGTAGATTCTGTGGGGTTCTTTAGGTATAGGATCATGTCATCTGCGAAGAGAGAACGTTTAACTTCATCTTTCTATATTTGGATCTCCTTTATATTTTCTTCTTGCCTAATTGCCCTGGCTAGGAATTCTAGTGCTATGTTGAAGAGCAGAGGAGAGAGTGGACATCCCTGCCTTGTTTCTGATTTTAAAGGGAATGGATTAAGTTTTTCACCATTTAGAGTTATGCTTGCTGTTGGTCTGTCAAAAACTGCCTTGATTATATTCAGGAGTGTTCCCTGGAATCCCAGTTTTTCCAGGGCTTTTAGCATAAATAGGTGCTGGATTTTATCGAACGCTTTTTCCACATCCAGAGAGAAAACCACGTGGTTCTTTACCATCCTCCGGTTGATGTGGTGAATTGCATTAAATGACTTGCGTATATTAAACCAACTTTGCATCCCTGGATGAATCCAGTTTGATCGTGGTGTATGATTTTTTGTGATGACCTGTTGAAGTCGATTGGCCAGAATTTTGTTGAGAATTTTTGCATCTGTGTTCCTCAGGGAAATCGATATAGTCCTCTTTCCGTGATGAGTCCCTGCCTGGTTTTGGGATGAGGGTTATACTGGCTTCATAGAGTGTGTCTGGTACTGAATGTTCTCTTTCAATTTCATTGAAGTGTTTGAGAAATATTGGTGTGAGTTCTGTTTTGAAGGCCTTGTAGAATTCTGCTGTGAATCCGTCTGGACCTGGGCTTTTCTTGGATGGGAGATCATTTATTGCCGTGTCTATTTCAGTACTGGATATGATTTTGTTTAGAAGGTTTAAATCTTCATGGTTGAGTTTGGAGATATGAATTTTTTCTAGGAAATCATTTCTTCCAGGTTCTCGAATTTGTTGGCATAACGGTTTGCAAAATAGTTCCTTATTATTTTCAGAATTTCGGTTATTTCTGTGGTCATTTTTACCTGTTTCATCTCTTACCTTGTTTATTTGAGTGTGCTGCCTTGGTTTTTTGTCAGGGTTGCCAGGGGTTTGTCTGTCTTGTTGATTTTTTCAAAGAACCAACTCTTTGCTTTGTTGATTCTTTCAATGGTTTTTTCGTCTCTAATTGATTTAATTCTTATTTGATTTTAATTATTTGCTTCCATCTATTTACTTTGGATTCAACTAGTTGTTCTCTATCAAGGAAATTAAGGTGTGCTACCTTAAATTATTGAGTTGCTGTTTCTCCAGTTTGTTGGTATATGCACTCAGAGATAAAAATTTTCCTGAGTACTGCCTTTGCTGAGTCCCAAAGGAGCTGGTACTTTGTGTACTCATCTTGGTTGAATCCCATAAACATTTGAATTTCTCTTCTAATTTCTTCAATGACCCACTGATGGTTCAGTAGTGTGTTGTTTAGTCTTCATGAATTGTAGGATTTTCTGTGGTGGCTGTTTGAGCTGAGCTCTAATTTTATTCCATTGTGGTCTGAGAGAATGCAGGGAATGGTTTTGATACTTCTGAATTTGTACAGATTTTCTTTGTGCCCTAAGAGGTGATAAATTTTGGAGAATGTTCCATGTGCTGCGGAGAAGAATGTGTATTCTGTTGTTCCTGTTTGGAATATTCTATAGATGTCGGTTAAGTCTAGTTGGTCTGTGCAATTATTTAGTTCTGTGATTTCTTTGTTCAGTTTTTGGCATGTTGATCTGTCCAGAGGTGATAGTGCAGTGTTAAAGTCCCCAGCTATCAATGTGTTTGGGTCTATGAGTGTTTTTAGAGTCAGTAGTGTTTGTTTGATGAAGTTGGGTGCTCTTGCATTTGGTGTGTAGATATTTAGAATGGTTATATCTTCCTGTAGGAGAGATCCCTTTACTAGTATGTAGTAACCCTCTCTGTCTCTTCTTACCTTTTTTAATTTGAAGTCAATTTTGTCTGATACTAGGATTGCAACTCCAGTCTGCTTATGGGGGCCATTTGCTTGATAGATTTGATTCCAGCCTTTTACTTTTAGAAGATGTTTACTTTTGCTGGATAGATGTGTCTCTTGGAGGCAGCAGAAAGATGGATCTTGATTTTTGATCCAACTTATGAGCCTATGTCATTTGATTGAAGAATTAAGTCCATTAATGTTGAGAGTTAGGATTGAGAGTTGATCGTTTGTTCCTTTCATTATCACTATCTTGTTAAAAACTGTGTCTTCCCTTTTCTTGATCTGATGTTTACTACTTAGGGTTCATTTCTCTGTCTGTATTGGGATCTTGATTATTTTCTCTGTATAGTACATCTTTGAGGATCTTTTTAAAGCTGGTGTGGTTAGAGATATATTGATTCAGTTTTTCCTTACTGTGGAACACTTTTATTTGACCTTCGGCTATGAATGAGAGTTTAGTTGGGTATAGTATTCTTGGTTTGTAGTTATTTTTATTTAGTGTTTGGTATACCTCATTCCAGGCTCTCCTTGCTTCATGGTCTCTGCTGAGAAGTCCGGGGTAATTCTGATTGCTTTTCCTTTATATGTGATTGTTTTCTTCTCCCTAACAGCTTTAGGGATTCTTTCCTTGGACTCTACTGATCCTGTTTTGATCACAATGTATCGGTGGTATGTCCTATTCTGGTCTGGTCGGTTTGGAGTTGTAAATGCTCCTTGTATCTGTATAGGCCTATCCTTCTGGATATTTGGGAAGTTCTCTGCTAATTTCCTGTTAAATAGGTTGCCTATCCCATTAACTTCTCTCTCCAGGTTTTCTTCATTACCTATTATCCTTAAATTTGCCTTCCTGATCGTGTCTTGAATCTCCTGTAGCAATCTGTTTTGTTGATTGGACTGGATTTGTATTGATTTTTGATCTTTCTCCATAGATTCTAGGGAATCTACATCTCCTGAGATTCGATCCTCTGCTTCAGTTAGTCGGGACTTTAGGCTAGCTACTTGATTTCGAATCTCTTTTTCTTCTAACTGGTCTTTCCTGATGATTTCCATGTCATCTCTTAGGTCTTGCATGGACTTCTTTACTTCATTAATTTGGTTTTGAGTGCTGACTCTCAAATCTTTTACCTTGGTAGCTATCTTTTCATTTGACTCTTTTTGTTTGTTTGTTTGTTTTTTGTTTTTTGGCCAGTCCTGGGCCTTGGACTCAGGGCCTGAGCACTGTCCCTGGCTTCTTCCCGCTCAAGGCTAGCATTCTGCCACTTGAGCCACAGCGCCGCTTCTGGCCGTTTTCTGTATATGTGGTGCTGGGGAATCGAACCTAGGGCCTCGTGTATCCGAGGCAGGCACTCTTGCCACTAGGCTATATCCCCAGCCCCTCATTTGACTCTTGAATTTCATTTATCTTTCTATTTGTTGAGGCCATGAAATCATCTATTACTTTATGGAAGGATTGCTCTATTGATTCAAACTTTTCATTTAACATGTTTATCAGTAGACTTTGTAGTGCATTTTGAGGGTTCTCTTCTATGTCTTTGATTGACTGCTCTGTTTCCTGCTTGTTTTGAGTGGGAGAAAAGACTCCCTTTTTTGCCATCTTTCTTGTGTTTCTTCTGCCCATTTGGATTGGGAATGCCGATCTACAAGCACCTGTGAGCACCGTTTAAGACCCAAAGCAGCCCTTACCAAGCACTGTTGTGTAAATCCTTTAAGTTCATAATTATATACAGATACCTTGTATACCTTTCTATAAAATTAGATTTGGTGTTCCTAACGAATATAATTTCAATATAACAACCAATCCTGGGCCCTGTATTCAGTAGTTACTAATTTACTGTTACAACCCTTTGAGCAATTCTTGTTCTTATATTAAGTTATTTTAGGACTAGCTTTGTCTTTGAACCCCTTTGATTCACTCGGATTAAGCAGGGATACCCTCTATCCAATAACCAGGAGTCAATGGAACCTGGAGGTCCTGGCAGTAAGTCGGGAGGGGAGGTTAGAGGTAGTAAATATAATAGAGTAAAATGTATTGGGAGGGGGTGATGATTTTGGTTTAGTTTCAGTGACGTGGAAATGTGGAGAAGAGTAGAATCAGTAGAAAGAACAAGGTTAAAATGATAGACAATGGAGTGTTAGCAGAAAAGAGTGGAGGTGTTATTCATAGGAAAGTAATTTTTAAAGAAAGAGAACGCAAAGAGAGAAAAAAATAGTGGAAGACAGATGCATAGAACAGAAAAATTATTTTGAAAAAATAAAAAGAAAAAAAAACAGAAAAATGAATAGCCAAAAAAAAAAAATCTTGATAAAACAAACAGGTAAATATGGAAAACAAAAAAACCAATGACGTTTCAGAAGTGAAAAAAATTTTTAAAAAGTTTAAAAAATGTTTGAAAAGAAAAAAATGGAGTCCTCCTTGTTTGGTTGGTCTTTCCCCAGGCTCTGGTTTCCTTGCGATGGTCTGCAGTCTATTTTCCTGATTGGCTGGTTTGACTTGCCTCCCGCCTGGGCAGGGGGCGTTCTCCTGGGCGGAGCTGGCTCTCACTGGTCGGTCCCTCTTGCCCTTCTCAAAGATGGCTCCTTTGTCCTTGCTTTCCCCAGGCCCGCTTTAGTTCCAGTCTGTTCTGACCCTATGCCAGTGTCAAAGATGGCGCTTTGCTCTGGCGGTGGGGGAAGGGCTACCTTCCAGAAGCTGCTCTGTGGGCGCGAGTGAGAATATCTTTCGTGGGATACTCACGTTTTCTCTGCTATTTCAGCCTGTCCATGCTCAGCCGCCGTCTGGAGGACTTCTTCCTGGTCTATGCTGTGTTCTTTAGCTGCGTGGAGTGTGGGTTGCTGTTCCTAGTGCTGTGCTGGCCCTGGCACTTGCGTGGCAGAGGGATGCTGCCCGGAGCTCAAATCTGGGTTTTTAGATGAGCAAAGTCGATTTTTCCTTCCTGGCCAGAATCCCTGTACTGTTAGAACTTACTCTGGTTGTTTTTCAAGGAGTAAAAGTTTCTATGGGGTGAGAAAATTGCTATGTTGGAGGGAGCTCAGCTAGGGCTCTGCTGCTTCTCCACCGTCTTCCCAGAAGTCCCTGTTCATTTGTTTTGTTTTTTTTTTTGTTTTTTTTTTTTGGTGTGTGTGTGTGTGTGTGTGCTTGGTCCTGAGGTTTGAGCTCAGCTTTTTTTTTTTTTTTTCTCTCTCAAGGTTAGTATTCTACTACTTGAGGCACTGATAGACTTTGGGATTTTTGGTGATAAGAGATAAGAGTCTCAAGGACTTTCCTGCCTGTCTGGCTTCGAACTGTGATCCCTAGACCTCAGTTTTTTGGGTAGTTAGTATTACAGCCATTAACCATGGGTGCCTTACTATACGATACTAGATAATGTATGATAAAATTTTTGCAAATCTCACATTTCATAAAATGTTGGTTCAACTTTCCTTTGATATATTTTCCATATATAGTTTGAAACTGTTGTCAAAAAGGCATATATCTGGACAGGAGCTCTGATGACTCACTATTTAGTAATCCCAGGAGGCTGAATTTGATGATTGTAGTTCAGAGCCAGCCTAGGTAGGAAAGTCTGTGAGATTTTTATGTCCAATTAAATTCCACCAAATAGCCAGAAGCTGAGCTGTATGTAGCTCAAGTGATAGAGCACTAGCCTTGAGCAAAAAAACTAAGGCACAGTGTCCAAGCCTTGAGTTCACTTACATACACACACACACACACACACACACACGCACACACACACACACGCACGTTTCTGGCCTCAGTGCCTAAAATGAGCTTTGCTGAATTTCGTGTTTGTTAACTATCAAACAATAGTTCATGTTATTAGTAGCTAATATATAAATTATCTGTGTCTGGCAAACTATTCCTAAACAAATAGAATATAATAATCATTAACTTGGCTCATGATATAGTGAGAAGTTGAGTACTTTATTTACTCTGGACTAGGCTTGCTTATTTGGAGAATGGCTGACTTTTAAGTGAAATGTATTCCTAAGCTACAATCTCATCTTCTGTCAGGTCAGAAATCACTAAGTTATATGGTAGTGACAGCATTCTATTAGAAAAAACAGAAGTTGCAGGATTTCATGAGGCTTAAGCTCAATATTAGCATCTTGTCATATATTCCATATTTTGTTGGGCAAGGCAAGTAGAGCCAAGAGATAGAAATCATTTCATTTCTATGCACTAGCACTGAAGAATCACATAATTTTATTATAAACCTCCAGTCATGATACCATGAAGCAGAATCAAATACTTAGAAATAAATTTATCAAGACAACTAGAGGAAACTTACTGAAAAAATACAAAATATTTCTGTCAGACATTAAGGAGGATATGAGTATGTGTAGAGTTTAGAAATCTTGGTGTTAGTATTTTGCTTAATGTTGTTCAGGAATGTGAGATTGTATTAGAAAAATACCTAAAATAGAAATGTTTGTGGCAGTGCACCTGCCTAGCAAGCATGCTAGAAGAAGAGTGCCACAATGGAGAGACAATTTTGTGTGCTTTTTGGTTGTAGGTGGGTTTGTATTTAAACCTGTGTTTGCTAGATGAATGCTTGTTGTGATGTTCTTTTTAATGCTATCTTACTTGGTAAATGTAGATGCAAAAGTTTTCAGTACAATAGTAGTAAGTGAATCTAACAGTACCTTAGACAATGATCATGATAAAGAGGGCTTTATACACAGGAACACAAAAAAAGAGTTCAATGTGTGGAAATAACTAATTGTGTTATATTGCACCAGTAGCATGAACAAGAAACTACACAATTATCTCAACTGATGCTGTAAACACTGGTAAAATGCAACATCCTTTCATGAGAAAAATCACCAAAAATATTAGTTTAAAACAGATATGACCCCAAAATAGCAAAGCCATTTGTAGTAACTCAATATTTAACATATACTGAAGGAAAAGATCAGAAGGCTTTCTCTCTATGAGTTTGAGCAAAAAAAGATGCTACTTTTACCAATGTAAGTTAGTAGAAAACTGGTGATCCCAGAAAGAGCAATGGATAGAGAAAATTTTATATTATGTTCATTAGGGCATTCAGATTTGAAAAGAGGTAGTCAGATTGCCAGTTTTCAGATGACATGGTCTTATTTATAGAAAATCACATAGACCCACAAAAATCTATTAGAACTAATGAATTCAGCAAAGTAGGATAAGAAAAATTAATAAAACACCTTTTAAACATTCCAATAGTTAGTAATTTGATCTACAATCCAGAATGTAATTACATTTACAGTAGCTAGCAGCCTTCCCTGCCAAAACCAGCTATGAATAAATTTCGGCAAAGGGTAAAAACACTGATGAGAAAAATAGGAAAGGAAACAAAAAAAAAATGAAATAGCCACTTGTTTTGACAAGTTAAAAAGTCACACTGTTAAATTTCCTTATTACTGAAACTACTCTACAAGTTCAATGTAACCCCTATTAAAATATCAACATCATTTTTCATAGAATTAGAAAAAACAATCTTAAAATTTGTATGGATTCACACATACACACACACACCAATAGTTATCACCTCCTTAAAAAAAAAAACAGCACGCCAGTACACATCCTAACTTGAAAATATACCACAAAGTTAAGGCCATTGAAACAGTATGATGTTGGCATAAAAATGATAGCCAAGTGATTTTTAACAAAGATGCCTAAAGCATGCATTGGAGAAAGGAAAATTTTGTTATAAATATACAAAAAGAGTATTAAATGCTTCCTTTTTTTTGCTTCAAGGAATGCAATACAATCAGCTTTGAGCTGCTATGGTTATTAAGCCGGGATCAGTGTGACCTTTTGGTCTATGGCACAGTTTAATGTATCACACTTTCATCAAACTGAAACCTTGTGAAATTTCATGTTTATAAACTACAATACATACTGGCCAAACTGCCAGTTCCTCACAGTTTTTTTAGAAAAATATCTACATTTGTCCTTATGGATGTCAAAATGTTACACTATCATTTGTTTAAAAAAAAATCCATGTTCATACTGAGAAGTTATTAGGAAAATACTCTTGCAAATAAACTATATAAAGATAAAATACACTTCAAAAGTATGTGGGTCATTTTTCTTTTGTGTATTTTACAATATTCTATAAAGTGCAGAGAATTGCTAAGTATAGGGAAAAACTACTTCCAATAACAAGTTTAATTACAGCAGCTTCTGTGACATTGAACATTAAAAAAAAAAATTATACTGTGCTGTCCTTCAGTTGTGAAGTTGACACTACTGATTTCTCAATACCAAATGTTGGGTTAAAATATTTAATTTTAATTTATTTATTGTTGCATCAAAAGATGATTCCATTCTAACTTTTGTGACCTACAAAATTTAAGAAATGTGTAAGTTCTTATTTACATTGTTCTACAAAAAAGGCTAAAGCTGTGGTGTCCTTGCTCACTAACACCAGAGAAATAAATGACTTTCAGTGGAAGAAGATTTTTAGTGCTTTTTTTCCCTTAAAATAGACATTAAGATGCTGTTGTAAGGTGTTGTTTGCAGCTTTTTAGACTGTCTAGAGAATATTTTTTGTTTATGAATATTTATACAAAAAAATTCTGTCATGATTATGGTACTGTGTATCACTTGAGAATGGCATTATTTAAAGAACAAATCACATTTTTTGGTAGTGTCTGCCCACATATATGTTGTCAAGTGTAATCTACTTTTTGTTTGTTTTTAAAATTCACTTTGGGGTGATAGTTTTGTCCAAAGTTTTGGATGGACAGCACTTTAAAACAAATTCGCTTGGTGTTTTTAAGTTAATCATATGCATAATAAATATGTGTTTTTTGCATTCAAAAAAATGTACAAAAAGATGAAACTAGCCCCTTATCTTTTGCCAGCTTGACAAAATGGATTGAATACAAATTTGAGATCTAAAATTATGACAGTACTAAGACAGAGCATATGGAAATAGCTTTGGAAGTTGGAATAGGAAATAGCATTGTTAAGAATGCTATCTTGAGCAAAAAACCCTCAAAGACAGTGCCCAGGCCCTGAGTTCAAGCCCCTGGATCTGCACACACACACACAAAAAAAGATTTTCAAGACAAGATTCACATACCATCCTTCACACACCATAGGAAACAAAAACGATAATAGAAAGTTTTAAATTTGAAGGTTAAATTTTTAACGTTTTACTCAGCAAAAGAATCAAGTCAACAAGGTAAAGGAAAAGCTGCAGAATTAGAAAATATCTGCAAACTATGTTTCTGACTGGAGGTTGATACCTATATATATATAAGGGACTTTAAAAAGCAAACAGCAAAAGTAAACTAACAAACATTAAAAATGGACATTGGACCTAAATACATATTTCTCAAAAAAAATTCTTCTAAAATATTTCACAGTGACGTGGATAAATGCTCAAGATCATTCATCATCAGGAAAATGCAAATCAAAGCCACAATGAGATATTATTTTATGATTAATATAAAATTATTAAAGATAGCAATCATGGGGCTGGGGATGTAGCCTAGTGGCAAGAGTGCCTGCCTCGGATACACGAGGCCCTAGGTTCGATTCCCCAGCACCACATATACAGAAAACGGCCAGAAGAGGCGCTGTGGCTCAAGTGGCAGAGTGCTAGCCTTGAGCGGGAAGAAGCCAGGGACAGTGCTCAGGCCCTGAGTCCAAGGCCCACGACTGGCCAAAAAAAAAAAGATAGCAATCATTACTTGTAATTTTTCTGATGGGATTTGAAATAGAATAGTCATTATGGTAAGCAGTACAGAGGTTTCTAAAAATATTAAAATTACCGTATTACCTTACAGTCTCCCTAGTATGTATATGTTTGAAGGAAATGAAATCAGTTTATTCCAAAAACTTCTTATCTCAACTTGTTTGTAGCAATATCCAAAATAGCCACGAACACTTCAGCCTAAGTGTTTATCAGCTTATTTATGAATAAAAACTAGTTTGTAAATACTCTACAGTACTCTTACATAAAAATGAAAGAAAATTCTGAGACTGGTGACAACGTGGATAGAACTACAGATAATTATTTTAAGTTAAATAAGCCACACAAAATAGTAAGACATGTACCACAAGATCTCAACCATGTAGAATCCAAAAAAGTTGGTACCAAAGAAATTGAGCGTAAATGCTAATAACCAGAAGATGGGAAGAGTACTGGGAGAGAGAGGGAGGGTTAAGGAGGTGTTTGTTCAGTAGTGTAGTTAGGAACAAAAAGATCTAGTATTCTATTGCATATCATAGTATACTATTGCATATCATAGTGACTATCCAACAATAATGTTGTGTCTCTTTAAAATTATAAGAAAGGCTTTTTCCCTATAAAGAAATAAAATTTAAGGAGATAGATAAGGTTGATCTGATTTGAACATTATACACATGTATTAAAATAGCATAATACCACAAATATATACTGTTTTTGAGTTGCAAATTAAAAAAATAAAACATTATAAAAATGTAATATATGAGACACTTGTAAAGAAGGACACATAATTTAGCAGAGAAATACCATAAAACCCATGATTTGACAGAAATACTAATGGAAATCAGAAAGTCAAAATTGACCAACACATTTAAACCAGAGCTGGCAATGAAGACTGGCAATGAAAGAATGAGCATTCCTTAAGTGTTGCTGAGGACAATTGATTTTCCATTTGTAAGAAAAACAAAAATACCTTTCCCACATCTTACAGTATTAATTAACCTAACAAAAGAGTAAATTTAAGATCTAAGAAAAATTCTTATAAATCAATAAGAGAAAGTTGAACTGGCCTACATTTTACAGCAAAAGATTTATATAAAGATATAAATGTGTGAAAATTCAAGTAAAATAGCAGTCAGATTGTATCTTATTTTCTTTGAATTGGCAAAAATTAGATACCACGTGTTTATCAGTGTGTGAAGAAATTGGTGTTCTTTTATATTACTTTATGGAAGTTAAAAGTGGTATTTTGAAAATAACTAGAGGTAAATTTATCAAGTACTTTCACTCATAGGAATATAGAAAAACTATTGAAGATCTGCATTTAGAATGTTCATAGCTCCATTGCTTCTAACAAAATTTGAATTAGCCCAAATACTTACCCAGAACAGAAGGAATAAGTAGGTTTTGATGCAATAATGTAATTGACTTTAGTTCCACACAATTGTGTGATCCCTCCAAACCACAAACATAATGTTATTTAAGGTAATGTCTCATTTACACAAAGTTTAAAACAGCAAATTATGTATTACTCATGAATATTATATGTAACAAAACTAAAGAAGGACAAATGACAATGTTATTTAAGGTAGGCATTATTTTTTATTCACTGCGAAGGGGTTCTAATCAGTAAGCTGCACACTAGATGTTTCTAGATTATTGATAATATTTCATTTATTATTCTAAATAATGGCTGCTGAACATGTGAAAATTTCCAATAAACTTTGTGTCAAATATTGTTAGTCTATCAAATCAGGGTAATAAACACAGGTACTGTTGTTCATTTCTGTAATCCTAGATACTCAGGAAGCTGAGATCTGCAGATCTCATTTGGAAGTCAGTCCAGCAGGGAAGTCCAGGAGACTTTCCTATTAGCAAAATGCTACTAGAGATGTGGTTCAAGTAGTAGAGCACTAGCCTTGAGCAAAAATGATAAGGGACAGTGCCCAGGCATTGAGCTCCAGCCTCAACACTAGTGTGAAACAACAACAAAATCAATAAAATAAAAATATCAAAACCGAAATAGATAAAATTATCAAAAATAGGTCAAGTGCCAGTGGTTCACATCTATAATCCTATAATATTAGTTATTCAGGAGGCTGAGATCTGAGGATCTGTGATTTGAAGCCAGCCCAGGTAGGAAACTGTATGAGATTTTTAAAAATTATTAAATTATTTCTTTATTTATATATTGTCAAAGTGATATACAGAGGAGTTGCAGTTTCATAGTAAGGCAGTTAGTACATTCCTTATCAAACTTGTGAGATTCTTATCTCCAGTTAAGTAAAAGGGGGAAGTAGTTGAGGAGGAGAGGGAGGGGCGCAGTGATAGAATAGCGCCTAGATTCAGAGTTCAAGCCCCAGGATGGGCAATAAACAAATGAATGAATGAATAAAATTTTATTAAATGGATGCCTATCCCACTTAATACTGTAATGTATCTTTTAGCATTTATAACTAAATAATTCTTATTCTAGAAATAGACAATTCATTTGTAACTAAAGAAAACAACCAGATATTTCATAAGTATAAGATTCTTTAAAATAGAAAAGTGCATTTTTCACCAAACCATTGATTAAGTGATGAATTCCTTAGTTTGTTTGTGGGGTAAATAATCATAGAGGAAATTGCTAAGTTTTGAAAAATGTATTAACATCACAAATAGGTAAGCATATAAAAAATAATTTTATCCAACTGTTCAGAATGTTTTATTTAGTACCTTTTATGTGCTCAGTTTTGCGGCTCCAATAGGTAGCATACAGAAAAGGTACCATTAAGACAATAAACACTTTTAAAAAGCCACACATTACTAAGATCTATGCAATTAGTTTAAATATAATGATATGCTAACAAGTAGCTAAATTGATTAAGGTCTTTACAGAATTCCTTATGAGTACATAATACCCTGATCAAAACCAAACAGCAAAACATTATTAGTAGAAATACCCATTTAGCATATGTGAAAAAGAACAAACACCATTGAGGGTGAATTGTGTAGAAATGGCAGAGCAGTGGTACATGGTATAATCTAAGATATTGGCATAGACATCAAAGCTTTATAATTTAGAATTTGATATTGAAGGGACTTTGATTTGCCAATTCTAGTGGTAATTTTGAAGCATTTGTAAATGGTGGTAGCAGAGAAGGGGATATGACATGATTCACTTTTCTTTTTTTGTTACTTTTACTTTATTTTTATGATTTATTTTGAATTATTTTTTATCTTATTTTCTTTTTTTAATTGTTCAATTTTTTTCTTCATTGTTAAAGTGAAGTACAGAGTTGTTAAAGTTCCATATATTGAGGCAGTGAGTACATTTCTTTCTTTTTTTTTTTTTTTTTTTTCTTTTTTTGGGCCAGTCCTGGGGATTGGACTCAGGGCCTGAGCACTGTTCCTGGCTTCTTTTTTTGCTCAAGGCTAGCACTCTGCCACTTAAGCCACAGCACCACTTCTGGCCATTTTCTGTATATGTGGTGCTGGGGAATTGAACCCAGGCCTTCATGTATACAAGGCAAATGCTCTTGCCACTAGGCCATATCCCCAGCCCCATATTTCTTATCCAACTTGTTGCCTCCTCCCTCAGAAATATTTTAAAACAACAAGATGGCACAATTTAGTTTTTGTGATATTCTAGCTAGCCATTGCACATTCTCAAAGCCAAGAGACTGATGTTGATACAAATCAACACCACTAATTCAAGCATAATCCACATTCAGACTTCAATAGTTTAAAAATATCTACTACAAATCTTCCCCCACAAGCTTTCAATTATATACTTAGTTCTATGAAATCATGTTACTTCGTAGATTTGAGTAAATGTTACCACAATCAGGATGAGGACCAGACTGTCCAATTACTGTAGTCTTTTTTCTCAATTCTTAACCCTTGACAACTACCGATTTGTTCTTCATTGTTTAATATTTTATCCTAAAGAACATTACCTAAATGAAATAATACAGTATTTAAGATTTTTTGTTGATTTTTTTTTTTTTTTTTGGCCAGTCCTGGGCCTTGGACTCAGGGCCTGAGCACCATCCCTGGCTTCTTCCCGCTCAAGGCTAGCACTCTGCCACTTGAGCCACAGCGCCGCTTCTGGCCGTTTTCTGTATATGTGGTGCTGGGGAATCGAACCTAGGGCCTCGTGTATCCGAGGCAGGCTCTCTTGCCACTAGGCTATATCCCCAGCCCTTGTTGAATATTTTTAAAAGATTCTACCTAAAGATCGTGTGGTACACATCTAAGTTATATGTATGGAAAGTTTCATTTCTATCTAATGAGTTGAAATTTATTGGATAAATGTAACACAGTTATCCATTTAGCTGTTGAAGGACACTTGAATTTTTTTTTTAAACAATTTTGGCAATTATCTATAAACCTGCAGTGGACAGGATTGATAAAAGTTCATATGTCATGTGTGGATATAACTTTTCATTTTTCTATGATAGATACGTCTGTGGTACAGTTTTGAGTAGTAAGTGGTATGTTTTTGCTGTACTCCATAGTGGTTATAATTTTATTTCCACCAGTAATCTAAACCCAACTGTTTATAGTCTCCACTAGTATTTGATATTTGCAGGATGTTTTCTAGCCATTTTAGTACATATCTCCTTTTGGTAGTAGTTGGCATTTCCTTAATGTCAAGTGATGATGAACTGCTTTTGAGTGCTTATTTGCCATCTATGTTTTTTTTTTTGGTGAGATTTTCATAATTTATGTTCTGTTTTCTTAATCAGAATTTTTGAGATGATTTTTATCTTGCCATTAAGTTCAGAGAACTTGTTGTAAGTAAATGGATGCAAGTTCTTAGTGTGGTGTAAGTGATCTGAAATTTTTTTCTTGATCTCTTGCTTATTTTTTCAACCCAAAGAATTTACTAAGTATATTTATTTCATTTTCATTGTTTTTTTTTCATTCATATGTTATGCCCTTAGTGTTATATGTAATAACTAACATCACAGTATTCTTTACCTAACACTACATAAGGTGAGGTTTCTGTTTTGCATTTAGATTTGTCATAAACATACACAAAATTTTGAACTGGTCAAACATTTAAAAGACAAGTACTCCACCACTAGGCCATATTCCCAGCCCCTTCAACGTGTCAAACATTTAAAAGAAATAATACTAGTTATTAGCTGTGGTCCTAAGAGATGGACAATTTTTATATAATTTTGAAGGGACAGTACATAGGTTTAATACTTCTAGATTTTGATGCTACACTCAGGGAAATATTTGCAACTGAAATATTGCATTAAGTATGACAGTATTTGTAAGAAGTCTTTTTTGTAATTTTTTATTAATTAAATACAATTTTTTGACAAGGTGTGCAAAAATGGTACAGTTACATAGTAGGGCAGTGTGTACATTTCTTGTGATATCTTACACCCTGTTTTTCTTTCCCTTCCCTAGGTCAGGTAGACATATATACAATACACAGTGTACCAAAAACATATACAGTAGCCACGTGCCTACGCCCAAGAAAATTTGCCTAGGGCTTTAAATGTAATGTCGACATTAGACAATATGTGGACAATAGTCTTATATGAACGTACACACATAGCTTTTGAGCTATTGTATTCCACTGAGAGATCAATTTTTTTTTTTTTTTTTTGGCCAGTCCTGGGCCTTGGACTCAGGGCCTGAGCACGGTCCCTGGCTTCTTCCTGCTCAAGGCTAGCACTCTGCCGCTTGAGCCACAGCGCCGCTTCTGGCCGTTTTCTGTATATGTGGTGCTGGGGAATCGAACCTAGGGCCTCGGGTATACCGAGGCAGGCACTCTTGCCACTAGGCTATATCCCCAGCCCGAGAGGTCAATTTTTGACCTTTATATGTTGAGTAGTTGTTTGGTTTTAGTTACATGATGTTGGGTCGCTGACCCAATCCTGTGGGCAATACCATTTGACAAGTAGTTTTTGGTTTCACAGACCTGGTCTCTATTATTTCTCTGTCACCCCATCTTTTTTTTTTTTAATTTATTTGTTTGTTAATTGAACACAAATTTTTTGACAAGGTGTTGTGCAAAAAGGGTACAGTTACATAGTAGGGCAGTGTGTACATTTCTTGTGATATCTTACGTCCTGTTCTTCTATCTCTTCTCTAGGTCAGGTAGACATATATACAATATACAATGTATCAAGAACATATACAGTAGCCACGTGGCCACGCCCAAGAAAGTTCCCCTAGGGCTTTAAATGTAATGTCGATATTAGACCATATGTCAACAGTAGTCTTACATGAATGTACATACCTAGCTTTTTAGCTATTGTATTCCCCCGAGAGGTAAATTTTTGACCTTTATATGTTGAGTAATTGTTTGGTTTTAGTTACATACTGTTGGGTCGCTGCCCCAATCCTGTGGGGAATACTATTTGACAAGCAGTATTTGGTTTCACAGACTTGGTCTCTACTGTCTCTCCGTCTCCCTTTGTTAACAGTCATATATCAGGGAGATCATGCCCCTTTGTTTTCTGTGTTCTAGGCTTGTCTCGCTCAACATTATTTGTTCAAGTTCTGACCATTTCCCTGCGAATAACAATATTTCACCATTCCTAATTGCTATGTAGTATTCCACTGGGTATAAGTACCATATTTTTTGGATCCATTCATCTGTGGAGGGGCCTCTGGGTTGTTTCCATATTTTGGCTATTGTGAATTGTGCAGCGATAAACATGGAAGTACAAATGTCTTTTTGATATCTTGGGACCTGCTTTTCAGGATAGATGCCTAGGAGTGGTATGGCTGGGTCATAGGGTAGGTCTATGTTGAGCTTTTTAAGAAACCTCCATACTGTTCTCCAAAGTGGTTGTCCTAATTTGCACTCCCACCAACAATGGAGAAGGGTTCCGCTTTCCCCGCACCCCCTCCAGCATTTGTTGTTGCCTGAGTTCAGAGTATAGGCCATTCTAACTGGAGTGAGGTGGTATCTCGGGGTTGTTTTTATTTGCATTTCCTTTACTGCCAGGGATGTTGAACATTTCCTCATATGTTTCTTTGCCATTTTTATCTCTTCTCTTGTGAAGTCTCTCTTTAGCTCCTTTGTCCATTTCCTAATTGGTTTATTGAGGTTGGACAGGCTTAGTTTTTTGAGTTCTCTGTAGATGACAGAGATTAGGCCTTTGTTGCTGTGCTGGTAAGATCCTTTCCCATATGGTTGGCTGTTTTTCTATTTTGGTAGCTATGTCCTTAGCTGTGCAGAAACTTTTTAATTTGTAGTATTTGTATTTAACTGTGAATAGCTAGATGAATACAAGGTTCTTTAAAAAATAATTGTCAAGGTGATGTACAGAGGGGTTACAGTTACAGTTACATTTATAATGTATTGAGTACATTTCTTGTCAAACTTGTTTCCTCCTCTCTCATTTTTTTCCTACCCTCCTTTCTCCCCATCCACCCAGGGTTGTACATTTGACTTATGACATATTGTCTTGTAAATATTGCCTTTGCATTGGTTTGACTTTTATTCTTTGTCTCACCATATACACTACTCGGGGAACCAAAATCAAATACAGTAACAATAAGGGCAACCATAGGGATGATAAACAAAAATAAAAATTTCACATAGCATGTTAAGATTAACTACAACAGGGATAAATCTCGTTTCCATAACTTGGAGTTCATTTTGCTTAGCATCATCTTGTGTGATATGTATTGTGTATTGAGCTATTGTGATTATCTGCTCGTACTGTCTTAGACATATACTAATTATTACCAATGAGGGAAACCATAGAGTCTATGTTTCTTTGAGTCTGGCTCCCTTTACTTTGTATAATTTTTTTCCAAGTCTTCCCATTTCCTTACTGAAACTTTTTAAGTATGTCTTTTATACATCGGAATATTCCTTTATATTTCTGTATTTAATATATGTTACTATTTATTTCTTTTAGCTCTGTTTTTTTATGGATAATAAAACTGATTATACCATTCACAAGTCACTAATGCTATCTGTACATTATTATATAGAGAACTTTATTTATAACAGATTATATGTTTATTTTTAATGAATTATAAATAGATGTAACATCCCCATTTTTCCAATACATAGCAAAGACAAAATAGAATTTTTCCAAGGACAAATATAAACTAAGGTTATGATGATGATCTTTTCCTTTTATAACTCAGAAATCTGTTTTGTTGAATATTTATATTGTAGAGTATTTGCCAGTGTTATTCTGTCTGTCCTATATCACTAAATGGTAATCCAATAAAGTACATTTTTTACAGAATGACAACTAATTCTGATTGTATGTATGTTTAGTGTATTAAAAGATGGTTTCTGGAGCCAGGCACCAGTGGCTTACACCTGTAATCCTAGCTACACAGGAGGCTGGGATCTGAGGATAGCAATTTGAAGCCAGCCCTGCAGGAAAGTCCAGTTTACAACATAAAAATCTGGAAGTGGCACTGTGGCTCAAGTGGCAAAATGCTAGCCATAAGCAAAAGGAGCTCAGGGACATCACCCAGGCCCAGCATGAAATTCCGAGGACTGGGGAAAAAAATTAATTAAAAAAATAGGGCTGGGGATATAGCCTAGTGGCAAGAGAGCCTGCCTCGGATACACGAGGCCCTAGGTTCGATTCCCCAGCACCACATATACAGAAAACGGCCAGAAGCGGCGCTGTGGCTCAAGTGGCAGAGTGCTAGCCTTGAGCGGGAAGAAGCCAGGGACAGTGCTCAGGCCCTGAGTCCAAGTCCCAGGACTGGCCAAAAAAAAAAAAAAAAAAAAAAAAGATGGTGTCTGTCTAGAAGTTTCTCTAATTTTTCTCTTAATTTTATCGGGAAAAATCAGATTTTTTTTTTTTGTTGTTGTTAAATATACTTAGAGAAAAAGTTCTCATGTTGGTGCTGGGAATATGGCCTAGTGGCAAGAGTGCTTGCCTCCTACACATGAAGCTCTCAGTTCCATTCCCCAGCACCACATATATGGAAAATGGCCAGAAGGGGCGCTGTGGCTCAGGTGGCAGAGTGCTAGCCTTGAGCAGGAAGAAGCCAGGGAGGATGCTCAGGCCCTGAGTCAAGGCCCAGGACCTGCCAAAAAAAAAAAAAAGTTCACATGTTAAAGGTATGTGTGGTGTAGGAATAAGGTTTAAAACATCCTCTTTCATCCTTGTGCGATATTGGCAGAATGTTTGTTCCCACACTGTATCACAAATAAATGGAAATTAAACTTTTTTAGGACATTGAAACCAAAGGTTAAGGGAATACAGCTAGCACACTTCTTTTGTGTTATTCATAAAATATCATTTTTGTTTTCAAATATAAAGTAGTTTTCTTAACTAGGAAAAGCCTATTTGTCCCTGATAAGCATTTTTGAGTAAGCTATATTCTAACCAAACTTGATTTTCTAACTCATGGACATCACAGATCTTTAATGAATAAGAGAATAAAAATTAACTATTTTTTTTCATTTTTTTTCCCTACATTTTGTAGGAGTATAAGAGGCAAGACTCAAACACTTCTTGCTTGTCATTTGCAAGTATCATTGCAGAGATTGATGTTTTGTACTTTATATATTTAGCTTTGAGTTTTAGAAATACAAATTATACATAAAAATGAATTCCACAACTTTCAGGGTGACTTTAGTTTTACCATTGTATAAACTCACATGGTTTATATTATTGTGCTAAATTATTTTAATCTTGAACACATTTAGTGTATACTATTTTAGAGATATAAAGTTATTAAAAAGACATTTATTTTTTATTCCTTTGTTAGTGAACTCTACTTCCAAGTTACTGATACTTACTAATATTAACCAGTGTATTAGTGTGTTCATTTTAATTAAAAGAAAATAGCTTACCTTGCCGGTTTTATAGGGCAATCTGAAAAAGATTACTGAGTTCACTAAGGGGAAGCCAAAATGACAGAAAGAAATATGATAGTGGAGTGAATTAACACATATTTTATTGTGAAATGAAGAAGATAAACTAAAGTAACAGATTATGGTGCTGAGTTACATACAGTCTAGGAGTTTGGGTGAAGTAACAGACTAAATGAGGGACACAGCTTACCTTAGCTCCTCATTTCAGATCAAATTTTGAGAGGTAAGGTTGACTGAAAATCATATGATTAGCTAAATCTTTCTAAAATACATATTCTTTTGTTTAGTATACTAATTTTACTGTACAGCAAGTTATATATCTTAATAAAAATTAAAAAACAACTTGGACTTGGAAGATCAGGTCATCGTAACTCATTGACATTAGGCCACATAACTGAATAATGTCTTCCTTCAGTGAAATACATCAAATGAGATCAACAATTATGACTCATAAACATGCCTCGCAGGCATAAAACAGCAGGGAATTAGCATGTGAGGCTGATAAATATGCATGTAAATAAGCTCCCAAAGGAATAACATGGGTTTGATTGATAGGTTTAGAATTGGAACATATGTAAACCCCTTTATTCCTCATTCTGGTGTAGCTAAGTAAGGATGCATTTTACTTGTTAAAAAGTTTCAATAACTTTGTAAATCTTAATGCCACATCTGTTTTTTTTTTCCTTGTGTATGTCACTTGTAAGATTAATTGAATTGTCTACAGGCTGAATGGCCTGCCTACACATAAGTAAATTTGGAACATGTGAATGAGCGACTATATGTGTAGGGATAGAGAGGAAGAGGTTTGAAATTTCTGTTTTTACATGGCAAAGGATACCTGTATTTAAGAAGTTTCTTTTGGAAATAGATATGACATAGCAGATTACTCTGAATTTTCTGAGCCTGGTTCCATTTCCTCTTTTCAACTGTTAGCTCTTAACAATTCGTGCCATTTTGCTTTCATGATCCTGCTGTGATATTTCATAATTAAAATGTATCTTACCTTTTTATTTTCCAGTTTCTGTTACCTAAATTTATTCTAGTACTTGTAAGTCTGTTTTCATAAACTAATTTATGGGAATATATTAGTGAGTGGAAATTTATTATTGTGGGACTATATTAGTAAGGGCATGATGAAATAGTAACCAGAGATCAGGGAGATTTTTGTGTCCATACTTCTCACAGAACAGGCAATTCAGGGGATTCATGTAATTTCAAATAAATAGAAGAGGAAATGTGGCTTTTGAATTCCTGGTGCAGAGCCTTTGCCATTATTGCTATGGAGAGTTCAGAGATTTAAGAGCTGATGGTGTTATGGAACTACCCATAACTGTTAGGGGGTTGGGGTGGGGGAGGTTCCATGTCCACTCAAGAGTCCACCACAGAGACAGTCTCAAGCAAAAAGATGGGTTTATTGGGGAAGCAAAAAACAAACTTCCTGGCCAGGGACATAGCACAGACTTGGGAGCTGAAAGTAAGCCTGTGAAAAGCGGGCTGACTGGCCAAGGACACAGTGTAGACTCAGGAGTTGCCACTGTGACCCTGAGCAGTCCTCAAATTGGATTATAAAGGCAAAAGCACAGCACAGATGTAGGGGCTTGACACAGGGGGTTGAACAAGCAACAGGCAATCGCACAGATGTAGGAGGTTGACTCAGGGGATAGAGCAAGCAACAAACTAGTTAAGCAAGCCATTTACAGAAGCAGAATTTTGGGGTCAGATTGACCTAATCTACTCCCGCCATTTCCTACCATGTTTCCCTTATCAAGATCAGCTCTGCTCCCTAAAACAGACCACTTGTTTTGCTAGTAATAAATTAGTGAATAAAAGGCAAGATTGGCTTAATCCAGACTTTCATTTTTTGCTGTTTCAGTGAGTTTTAGTAATACATAGTGTGAAATTTTAACTGAGAAGTTCCAGAAAGAAACAACTCCTAAATTTTAAATTACATTGTTTAACAAAAATTAAGGTTTTCTTTATTTCTTCTTCCCAGCATATCTGTACTGTATACATGTCCTACCTGTTAGGTTCTTATCAGTTATCAGTGTCAGAGTATTTTGTTGCATGTGTTCAAATTACTCTTATTTTAGTTAATAATAGCCCCAATTTACAAAAGTATCACGCTGGAAATATGGATGGGCCAAAGAGAAATTCAAAACTACTTCCTTTGAGTGAAAGGAAGTTCCTGACTTAATCAGGGAAGAAAAATGATATGAGATTGTGAAAATTTATGTTGATAAATGAATTTATTTCCATTAAATTGTGAAGAAAGAAAAAGAAATTTATTTCAGTGTTATGATTATACTGCTAAAATTATGCAAGTTCACGGTAAGTGCTTATTAAATTTCTGGTTGGACAACACACAGAAAAATATTCTGGTTAATGGCAGTGTGTTGTACCAAGAAATATCTAGTCTATACTAAAACATAAACAAAGAATCCTTTGAGAGGTATGATAGCAATCCATTTACTATGATTAAGGACCTATCACACAAATTTAGTGCTTAATTCGAATTGAAAAATAAAAATTTCCTGAAGAACTGATGTCTGAAAGTGAAGAAACTACTACCACATTCCTATCAAATTGTGGAAATTGATTTCAAGAGAAAAATTATCCAAAATCATCCTTCTGGAAGTAGCCCACTATTGACCAATATTCATGCAAGTGCAAAGGGGATACAGGACATAAAATGTAGAGGCAGTGACTTGCCTTTATTCTGCTCTGTTAAAGGTGTCCTTCCATATATATTATTTGCTCTTGATATCTATACATGATGATGCCTAGATGTTTGGTTTATCTCGGCTAAAGGACGAAGATAAAAGTGATTGTGTCTTCTAATATAGTTTATAATGTTCAGTACTAATTTGATATTGTCACAGTGCCTCTTTCAACTTATCCATCTCATCATGTAAGCACTGATTCTCTTGCATCATCAAAAGATAAAGGAAATTGTGTATAGCACAGTAAGTCTTTTTAAGAGAAAATGTGTGCATGCAAGACTTTATATCCCATGTAATGTTTATTAGAGTATATTATTTTCTTTGTTCTATTTCATTATTACTAGTTATTCTCTCCAATTTCTACTTTAAAAATTAAACTTCAACATAGGTATGTATTTAATTATGTATGTAACAAAATGTAGTATGTTTAAGGAGTGGTGTTAACTTAATTTCTGTTATCTGTGGGGTATTACTGAAACATGTCTTTGCAGATGATAAGGAGAGAGTACTGTACCATAAAAGAGCCCTGTTGTTTCAAAGGAATCATGCTTTTGTGATTTAGAGCTGGGTTCTCTATAGTTAGAGATGTAAGAGTTGCTCATTGAACAGTAGGCCTGCAGAATTTTGAAGCTGTGATCTAGGTGCTAGAGATATGTCAGTGAACAAAACAGATATGTCTAATGGAGCTCAGTTTCTAAATAATAGAGTGAGCAATTACAAATAAAGAGTCTTAGAAAATTATTACTATTTTGGTTAAACAACAACAAAAACCATAGAACCTATATTTCTTTGGGCCCGGTTTATATCACGTAATATAAAATTTTCCAAATCTTTCCATTTTCTTACAAATGGGGCAATGTCATTCTTTCTGATGGAAGCACAGAATTCCATTGTGTATGTGTCCCACATTTTCTTGATCCATTCATCTACTGAGAGGCTTCCAGGTTGGTTCCATATCTTAGCTATGGTAAATAATGCTGCAGTGAGCATAGTTGTGCTGGTAGCTTTTGTGTGGCTTTGTTTGTGATCATGTGGGTAGATGCCCAGGAGTTGGATTGCTAGAACATAGAGGAGATCTGTGTTTAGTCTTTTGAGGAACCTCCATACTGTTTTCCAGAGGGGTTGAACTAATTTTCATTCCCACCAACAGTGTAAGAGAGTTCCGTTTTGACCACATCCCCACCAGCACCTATTATTATTTGTTTTCTTGAGAATGGCCATTCTAACTGGGGTGAGGTGGAATCTCAGTAGTGTGGTTTTGATTTTCATTTCATTTCTTTTATGGCCAGAGATGTCTTTATGTGTTTATTGGCTATTCTCATTTCCTCTCCAGAGAAGTCTATTTTTAATACTTTTGGACACTTATTAATGGGGTAGTTGTTCCTTTGAGGATTTTTTGGGAGGTTGGGAGGTTTAATTTTTTGAACTCTTTTAAGTATAATTTAGATATGACGTTCTTTCTGATGCATAGCTAGTAGAGGTCTTCTCCCAATCTGTGGGCTTTCTGTTTATCTTACTAGCAAACTTTGCCATACAGAAGCTCTGCAGTAATGTGATCCCATTTATCCAGCCTTTCTTTGATTTATTGTGTTTCTGGATCGTTAGGACATTTCAACCTGTGCCAAAGAGCCCTAGTGTACTCCTTATCCCTTCCTGTAATATTTTCAGAGTATTTACTGTTACCTCAAGGTCTTTGATCCATTTGGAGTTGATTCTGGTGCAGGGTGATACATAAGGATCTAACTTGGTTTCCCTCATTTGTTATCATCAATATATAAGATAGTCCTAGCAGAGGATCACAATAGCTCATTAGCTATGTATGTATGACCATATGAAATGATGTTAATCAAAATGAATTACAAGATATGGAAATGACTTTTTTTGTTTTTGTTTTTGTTTTTGGTCATGTTAAATGTATTGTGTGAAGTTATTTCGTTTTTCCTTTGATTTATCCCTTATAGTCACTGTTTTTGATTTTGGTACCCGGTGTCTTGTATATATGTTTATCTGTTTTGGGGAAAGTAGGGGGAATAAAAAAATGGTGACACAAAGGACAAAGGGTGAACCAATGCAACAGCGATACTTGCAAGACACTAGGTTGGAAATGAGTTTTACAACTTGGTGGGGGGGGGGTCAAGGAGTTGAGGGAGGAGAGAAGGCTGGACAAAATGAGGGAGGGGTAACAATGTTTGACAAGAAATGTGCTCTTTAACTTACCTATGTAACTGTAATCCCTCTGTACATCACAAGAAAATAAATAAATTCAATATTAAAAATATATAATAAGATAAAAAAGAAATGTTACAACTTAAGGGGATTAATCATAGTAAGTGTGAATTAGCCTAACAGTTATTTATTTCTAACTCTCAGTGACTGAATCCTTTAGTTATTCCTGAATGTTGGTATACTTTATCCAGGTTGACTGAATTGACTGCCAACTGCAGTGGTCTTGATTCTGGGTATCTGAGCTTTAAGTCATTCTTTCCTTGAAACCTTTTGCATTTTATTTCTTATTTTTGGGTACTATTAGATCATAATTTGTAATTCTTTTGGTTATTGTTAAAGATTTTTGTCTTTATTTAAATTCCATCTGCACCTTACTATAGTTAGATTGAACTAGGACCAGAGTCACAATTTCCTTTAGAAGAGAAAGCTATAGAAAGTAGTAGCTCATACCAGAATGTGCAGAATTTAGATTTTGGAAATGAGCAATATTAGGCAAATTGGTTTTTAAGATAAGAGGACAGTAGGTCCAAGACTTTTTGAAGGGTATGTTATGGCAGTGTTCAATTTCCCTTTCTTCTGCTTCCCAAAGTGTTTGGAAGCAAGTAAGAGTGTGGTGGTGTTGTTTTTTGGAGGGGGGGTGAAGGGATGGGGGTGGAGATATTATCTCAGTAACTAGGAAATATCATAGTTGTTTACTAGGCAAATGCTAAATGTTCTGCATTACTTCCAAATAGTTCCCTAAATTTCCATAGGTATTCCACTGAGCTGCAGCAACTATACAAGGTCCAGGCTGGCTTACTGAGGTAAGAAAAGGCCCCTGAGAAGGCTATTTGCTGAAAGAGTGAAGGCATCTGAGGGAATTTACTTTCCTAATAAGCTAGAACTTCTGAAGAAGTTATGTACTTTATTGTTGCAAGGAAACAAAGGCTTCAAGGCAAGATTACTTATTTTTGTCAACTTATAAAAGCTAATGCAGAGAAATTCCCCAGAATCTTTGCATTTATTTCCATAAAACATTGCATTTGGAACACGTGTATATATAAATTCAAGGAGGCAAAAAAGAAAAATATTTTTAAAGGTAAAATGGAGTGTTACATAAATTGTTGTGAAAAATTATTCTTGGCTATGAGGATGAATAAGAAGGGTGGCATCTGAGTAGGTAGCTCGATGCTGGACAGAACACCTAAGTTTGTGGGGTTTTTTTAAATAGCATAATTACCTTCAAAAAGGTATAGTTCTTATCATCAGACATATGGGTATGATATCCCTATTTGTCACCTGTGGTTTTGATTCTAACAACACTGACTTTCTATACAAACAGCACATAGAAGCAGATCCTTACAAATATTGATGAGATCGTGTTAGCTCTAAAGCTGGGAGGAAGATTTTTGTTTTTAAATACAGTTATACAAGTGTCATCCCTGAATTTTATGTTGTAATTATGTGATACTAGCCCATGGAGCCATCTCCAAGAATGTTCTGTTTAAATATAGTAAGCTTTTTATTGAAATTTTGATAACGAGAAATTGTTGGTGGGATTTATTGTTTTGGTTTTTTTGTTTTGTTTTGTTTTGGCAGTAGTAATGTTTGAATTTCAGATTTCATACTTCCTATGCAAGTGCTTTATCACTCAAGCCATGTCTCCAGCCAAGTGTGTGTGTGTGTGTGTGTGTGTTGGTACTGTAACTTGAACTCAGGGTCTCAAGTTCTCCCCTGGCTTGTTTGCTCAAGGCTGATACAATGCCACAGCTCCACTTCAGCTTTTTGTTGATTAATTGGAAATCAAAATCTCATGGATTTTTCTGCTTGAGCAGTCCTCTAACTACAATTCTCTGATCTCAGACACCTGAGTGTCTAGGATCAGATATGAAACACTGATCCCCATCCACGTGTGGTTTTTGAAGTTGGAATCTTGTTAATGCTTTCATTGCATATTTTCCTACAAAAATACTTCTGTGACTGGGAATCATCAGAGAAGCAAATACTAGCTTTAAGTTCTTTTCTGAGTTGTCCTAGGAGTGAAAGAATCTTAGATATTAAAATGTCTACGATTACTTAGAGGCACAATTGAATAGTTAGTGAAGGCATAAATATTTTTAAAATCTTCACAAAGTATATTTGAAACAAGTAAGAGTGGATCCTTTATTTGGCTAGTACTCTCTGGATCCCTAACATCAGGGTACAAAATACTAAGTGATTATTGCCAATGAATGAAATACTACAGAGATACAGACTTAGGCTTCTGGCTGTGAAAAAAATGTTTGACACTATAGGTTTTCCTTATTCTTATACTTTACTAAAAGAAAAAATACCATTCATCGTTGCAAAGTGTTTCTTGGTATTAACTTCAAAATAGTCAAATGGATTCTTAATTTATCTTAAAGGTTAATATTAGAGTAAAATATTCTTTCAAGAAAATATTTAACTTATTAATAAAACATTTCCTAATTATTCAATCATCTTTGCTTTGTATCAATGTAATATTCTTTGTCTGTACCATTTTGGTCATTTGTGTCCAAAGAGACGAGGCAGAGCAAAGGTATACAGAAGTCTAGATTGAGACTGGACTTCAGAACCATTTGTTTAGTATTGTGAAGGAAGTTGGAACCTGAGGAAGAGGTATGGATTGCTGGGCCCTAACTAGGTGGACATTAGAGTTAGCATCTTGTTTGATAAAAATCAGAGGCACAAAATTCAGTAAAGGATCAGACCTAGAATATCAGAATAGGCTTCCTAGTTTACATTTTATGTATAACAAAGAAAACATTTAAAGGTGCCTCATTAATATTTTAATCAACAAGCATTCTTCTCATAGTCTGACTTGTTAAATTGAATCCTCGTTGTACAATTACTAAAAGTGAACAAATACTTGATTTGGGGGAGAAGGGCTAGAGGTATAGCTTAAAGGTTGACATAGCAGAAGGAAAATGCCAAAATATTTTCCTTTAAACGTTGCTCTGTTAAATTGACTTGGGTATACACTAGAATATGCCTACTAAGATGATTTTGAATTTATTTAATATTAAGCTCTCCTTTCTCTTAACATTACATAGTAAATTGAAAAAAATGTGGACATGAGTTAAAGTTGAGGGATTCGGTTTCTTTTCTAAAGATGAAATGTGATTTTTAAAATATGGAATCAAGTCTTGGCCCTACCTTGTTTCTTCATGTCAGATAGTAGAGGTAATTTGTTTCAGGCCTTTCAAACTTCCTGTTTGACATTACAGAAGCAATACTCCACAGTGGCTATCACACTCTTTTCTTTGTTTAGTGTACCATTACCTTCTTCTAGTAAACTTTATATATAATCACTGAAATTAGAATATTATACAACTTTCATGTGTCACAAAATACTCTTTGATCTCTAAAATTCTTTAAATACAGAAACCAGGGCTGGGGATATGGCCTAGTGGCAAGAGCGCTTGCCTCGTATACATGAAGCCCTGGGTTCGATTCCCCAGCATCACATATACAGAAAATGGCCAGAAGTGGCGCTGCGGCTCAAGTGGCAGAGTGCTAGCCTTGAGCAAAAAGAAGCCAGGGACAGTGCTCAGACCCTGAGTCCAAGGCCCAGGACTGGCAAAAAAATAAAAATAAAATAAAATAAAATAAATAATAAATAAATACAGAAACCATTCTTAGTTTATGTAATATAAGTAAACAATTGGACTTTTCCAGCTCCTTATGTAGAATTCTTGAGGGAAGAATCACATAATAATGGTGATAGACGAAGAATATAAATAAAAGGGGGGAAAAGCTGATTCCTATATGATCAGGATAGGAACCATAAGTGGTAAATGTGTGGGTACGTAAATAAGAAAATAGAAAATTGGAGAGAATGGATATCCTTGTCTCGTTCCTAGTTTTAGAGGAAATGTTTAAAAATTTCACCATTAAATATAATGCTGGCTGTAGGCTTGTCATGTATGGCCTTTATTATGTTAGAGGAATATTCTATGGATTCCTAGATTTTCCAGAGTTTTTATCATAAAGGGGTGTTGAATCTTGTCAAATACTTTTTCTGCATCCATGTGGTTCTTGTCCTTGCTTCTGTTGATGTGTTGGATTACGTTTATTAACTTACATATATTGAACCAGCTTTGCATCACTGGAATGAATCCTGTTTGATCATAGTGTATGATTTTTCTGATTAGTTAATAAATTTGGTTGCCCAGAATTTTATTGAGAAGTTTTTCTTCAATGTTTATCAAACAGATCTGTTTTGGGGATGAATGAATGCGTTTGGCAGTGATCTTTCATTGAACAGTTTGAGGAATATTGAAATAAATTCTTTTTTGAAGGTCTGATAGAATTCAGTTGTAAATCTATCAGGTCTTGAGTTTTTCTTGGAAGGGAGTTTTTTTAGTGCCATTTCAGTATCATTATGTGTTATGGGTTTATGTGGTATATGTAATTCTACTCTTCCATCAGAAAGAATGATAATGTATAGTTCATAAGGAAATGGAAAGACTTGGAAAAAATTATATAAAGTGAAGTAAGCCAGATGTAGAGAAACATAGATTGCATGGTTTCCTTCCTTTGTGGTAACTAGAATGTGTATATAAGTCTACAAATAAATATACTAGATGGTTAAGAAAATATACTGGTACATGATAAATTATACAGATCTCTAGACATTCACACAGCGAAAACAAAGGAGGATAATTCATAAGAGTGGACCACAAAGGCTCAATTGCTATGTGCATATGATCATATAAAATGATATTTATTGAAATGAACTCAAAGAAATGGAAACAGTATATTTTTGTTGTTGTTTCTGTTGTCATCTCTTTTTTCTTGTTTGTTAGTTTATTTATCTTTGGGAGGGTAAGAGGGCACAGAAGAGGTGGGAAAAAGGGTGAACAAATGCAGCAGTGGTACTCACTAGACACTGTGGAAAATGAACTATACAACTTGTGGGTGCAGACAGGAGGGGAAAACTAGTGGGACAGAGCGAGAGAGGAGGTAACATGGTTCAAACGGAATGTACTTTTTACCTGACTTTTGTAACTATGACTCCTCTGTACATCACATTACAATAACAATAAAATATATTTTAAAAAAAGAAAATAGAAGCATTGTTTGTACATCTTTGTTTTAAGCCAGGGTAAATGGGTAAAGGATGTTGGAGAGAATATACAATTTCTAGAAATAGATTTAAGATGTGGATTCCAATTTCCATTGAAAAAGAAAGAAGTGAACAAAAAGGATTTAAACTTATATAAAAATACTTACATGTGATTAGTAAAAGACAAAGGAGAAATTAAAATAGATAATCAAGACAGATTCTTAGTCTGAAATGGGAGAGAAGCAGAATATACATTTTATGTCCATCATGTAAATTATATATGCACATATACATAGTATATTGTGTATAGTATATATATATGTGTGTATATATGTGTATAATAAAATCAATACTATGATTTTTATTAACTTTATTATTTATATATGTATATAAAATAATGTGTATGAATGTATATGCATATATAGAGAAGTTTAAACAGTGAGAATTATATATTTATTTATCTTTTATCTCATGATCCTGATTTTTTTTGTATGTATTGAAAAAAAACACAAAGATTGGGAACTTGATAGATATTATCAACACAGTAATAAAATCACCAAGAGCTACAGTAGTCTTAAATAAGAGAAACATTTTCGCTAGAGAAGAAAGAAATGCTATTCATGTGCTTATCCACCCAGCTAATCAGCATGCTGAGATATGAGGATCTCAGTTCAAAGCCAGCCCAGGCAAAAAAGACTCTTAAAACTCCTGTCTTCAATTTACCACCTTAAAGCTGTCATTTAATAAAATGCCAACCTTGAGCAAAGAAAGCTAAGGGACAGCTCCAGGTGTTTAGTTCAAGCCACAGTACCAGCATGTGTGTGTGCCTCCAAAAGCACATGTGCAGGGTGCGCGCACGTGCGCACACACACACACATAGACACACACAAACACACACACACACTTTGGGAAAATAAACATAGAAAAAAATAAGAAAATATATTCAATTGTTTTAACTTTCAGTGAACATTTTTTAAAATATAACAGGAAAGATACTGAAAGAATGAATTTAGAACAATTGTAAGGAAAGATAAATATGGAGCTGAACTGTAAATTAAAATGTAATAATGACATGAAATGATTTAGAATCTGTAAAGGACAGAATCAGTAAAGAAATTTGAAGCTAACATAGTGAGTGAAATTTGGAGAGATGATATAAAATGAGGTAAGGATTACAGTGAGCATAGTCCCTCCAGAATATTAAGATTATGTGTAGAGAATTGTAGATCAGTTTGCTAGGATCTTCGATTATTTTGGAGACAGGTGAGATAGTTTTATCAACTAAAACAAAGAAAGACATTTTGATCTATTTCATATCTTGATAAACATTATTTATAGGAAGATTATTCTGGTATGTTTGTTTTTCTTTGGTGCCTTTCCCGAGGCTTTAACTCAGGGCCTGGGCACTGTTCTTGACCTTTTATGCTCCAGGTTGCTACTTTACCACTTAGGCCACAATTCACTTCTGGATTTTTGTAGTTCATTGGAGCTAAGAGACTCTAGACTTTCCTGCTGGCTTTCAACTGATTCTCATATCTCAGTCTCCTGAATAGCTTAGAATAGCTTCCCTCGAAGTTACTTTTTAAACTAGTGAGGGACAAAATTAAAGTAAAAACTGATATTTTTGAGAAATAATAGCCCATAGATTAGATTATGAAACAAGTGAATGAAGTGATGGTGTTGCAAATGAAGAGCGCTGTTAAGCTTAAGTCACTGCAGAATAAATCAACACATCCAGTACTTATTGGATGTAGAAATTCTGGATTTGAGAGCAGTTCCCACTATATACGTATATAGAACATATTAATAAGTAAACAATACATTAGCAATATAAAGGGCTTTATACCATAGAGGTGTGTGCATGTAAACAAAGCATGAACAGTTATCCTTGCATAAAGTGAATGTAAATTTTACTTGCATTAGTACACTGAGAGTAACACATTCCATATGCTTTTAATTATTGTACCGTGTCCAGAACAATTAACCTCTAATTAGTATACCTTGTCCAATACTGTACTTGAATGTACTTATTGTAGTTCCCCTTGGGCATTTTATGCAAGTTAGCATTTTAGTAATTATTATAACATTTTAGTAATTATTATAAAGTTACCTGATTTACATGTTGTTTCATAATCCATATGTTTTGTGGATCAACCAAGGTTCTTCCAAGACATCTATGTTAGTCTGAATAATCTGCCCAAGACTACATTTGTTTCCAGCTTCCTGAACTTTTTTAACATGGTACTCTATACATAGTACTTTGTAAATGAAAAGATTGAGTCATACTCACAAGTTTCATACCTCTGTGGCCCCATTATATTGTCACATTTTATTATTGTGTCCTTACCAACGTATCACTGTTTCATTTTTCTTCACCTTCCTAAACCTTTGAGTTTGATATTCAGATGACACTAAAATATTATTTTTGTCCCTCGACATTATGAATCAAAATAGGCAATAGTGAGCATATGTATGTGTTATGTACATGTACCAAGCAATGAAAAATTAGAAAAAAATATTCTTTTGAGAATCAAATTTATAGTGCATATAAAATTGATACGGACATGGTCATGCTAAAGAAGAAAAATGTCTTGAGAGACTAGATAGAGAATATGACTGTATAAAACTGTTGGTACTAGCAAACATAGCAAAATAGGATGCATATAAGAGAGCCTTAGGAGGAAATAATTATAATTTATGCAATAGCTACAGAAACGGTGATCATTTCAGAAAGCCATTTAGATCTCAGTATTTATATTGCTGGGTGTTAACGAACAAATAAAGCCATTAAAATTAGATTATTCGAATACCCTCTTTTTTTGTTTGGTATTTTTCCTTGTCGTTTAAACTGCTGAAGCAGTAACTCAGGTAGCTTTCCTTAGCTACAGAAATCATGGTTTCTAGGATCTCAGAAATACCTGATTCTCGTCATAGGTGTTTCTGCCCACTGCTCTGTACTACTCATTCATTTTAATTACTTACAAACAGAATTGGATTTAAGTACCTTTACCTAGTATGATGTCCTAAACTAATTTTTAGGTGCTAATTTATGAAGACTGAGTACGTCAGACTGATAGAACCATATATGCTTAATAGATCAGATATTTGTGTCATAACTAGGCTCTTCGTGTCTTGTTTGTGCTTTGGGGTTAAAATTGAAATATTACATGCTGATGTTTTTTCTTCATTCTGTGAGTCAGAGTAAAGTTCTTTGTTTCACTTTTTATTTGACAGTATTCAATGCAGTAAAATTATTTATTATCAAGTGGATATTAGATATAATTGATCTAACTGGAAAGCAAGTAAGTCCAAGCTCAGAAATAGGAACTCCTAGTTTCAAAAGACTAAAACATTGCGCTCCCCTAATCATCCAGCAATCTCACTTCTGGTCATTTAACCCAAATGACCACAAACAAGGCAACATTAAAGTTACCAGTACAATCATGTTCATTGCAGCATTATTTGCCATAGCTAAGATATGGAACTAACCAAGATGCCCCTCAGTAGATCAATATAGGTCAAGAAGAGGTATATGTAGTAAAGTTCTTTGCGTTCATCAGAAAGGATAACATTGCCTCATTTGTAAGGAAATGGAAAGACTAGGGAAAAATTATGTTAAGTGAAATAAACCAAACCCCCCAAAAAGTAGTTTTCATGGTTTCCCTCATTTGTAAGAACTATAACATATCTATGACATTTTTAACAGGGGCTCTCAACAACACAATTGCTTAATACATAGGACCATATATAATGAAGTGTATCTGCATAATCTCCAAGATATGGAAACAAGAGGTGCTTATTATGCCCCGTATGTGGATTTTATTTATTTTTCTTTCATCTGTATTTTCTGCACCTGTGTCTTGTATATAAAATTATTCAACCAGGGAAAGGAATCTAGAAACAGCAGCTCAAAGGTTGAACTTATGCAGCAATGACACTCTATTCTAGGTTGGATATCAACCTTACAACCTAGTGGTTAAGGGAGTAGGGAGGAGCAAGCAGGAGGAAATGAAAGATGGGGTAACATTGTTTTAAAAATAAATATAATCATTACCTTATATTGTAACCCCACTGCTCATCACCTTATCAATAAAAATTTTAAAAAAAAGAAATAGGAGCTCCTAGAATACATGTGTAGAAGACTTAGAGAAACCTAAATATAAAGCACTATACACTCATCATCATTAAACCGTATTGAAAATCAGGATTGTTTTAAGTATTGGGCAGCAAAATGAATGTAGAAAATTGATTTATACATCAAAGTTCAGCTTGAGTCTCAGCAATGGACTGAGTACTGATTATAGCTGTCAGGTCATAATGATGGGAACTACTCATTGTCCTCAGTACCTTGACTGCTTTGAAACAACCAGTGTGCTCTAAAACAAAAGGAATCTTGATGTTCATCTTGAAAATTAAAAACATGAATAGGCATGAAGTTTGCCCAGAGTTTTAGGAAATGGCCTAAAAGAGAAGCTGCTTTTCTCTAAATTAGAGAATACATTAATTCCTTACCCAATCCTGCAGGCAAGACCTGTAGCCTTTCAGAAGGTTTTAACATCTTTCTAAAATTAAGAGTAGGAGTAATGATTATCTGTTCAGAAATACATATAGGAGGGGTATGGTTACAGGCCATCCTGGGCAAATAAGTTAGTAAAACTCTATTTCAAAAACCAAGTCATTCTTGGTGCCCCTTTCCCATTTCTCCAGCTAACTGAGAGATGGAGATAGAAGGATCATCATCTGAGGTCATCCTTTTTAGATTTGACACTGTCTGAAGAAAACTATTGATTATGTGGCTCAGTGATAGAAAATTGGCCTAGCAAGTAATGTAAGAGATACTTCTAAACATGTTTTTGCGATACTATTTAACTTATATGTTATTTAGTTATGATCACATATAACTTGTTCATCAAAAATGAAAAGATAGTCTAAAATAAGTAGTAGTTATTAAATGTGCTAAATATATTCATTTTTGGCTTGAAATTTTTTCCAAGAAAGATTGTTTTATTATACTGTTTGTAGTTCTTCCTTTTTTCTTCTGCTTTTTTTTTAAATTCTTTATTGTCAAAGTGAAGTACAGAGTGGTTACAGTTTCATATATAAGGCAGTGTACATTTCTTATCCAACTTGTTACCTCCTTCCTCATTTTTCCCACACTCCTTCATTTCCCTCTCTCTCCCATGAGTTGTACAGTTGGTTTATACCATATGGTTTTATAAGTATTGCTGTTGCATCATCTTGTCCTATTATTCTTTGTCTCTCAATTTTGATATTGCCTCTCACTTCTCTAGTTTACTTATCTAGTTCCAGTACCTGTATATACAATATCCAGGGCACTAAATTCAGTTACAGTGATATCAGGGGTGAAAAAAAGAAGAAAAAAGAAATGGTGCTGTTTCATATGGTATGTTGAAAATTACTACAACAATGACATACCACTTGTATGGAGCTTTTCTTCTTGGACAGCAAAACTCCAGATAATAGGATGGATAATTATCAGAAGACAGCTCAGGCCAAGGTTTGATCATTCTTTAATAATACTTTGTTACCTGCATTAAGGATCTGAGACACCATAAATGGGATGGGCTTCTGTGCCTTTTGCTGTTATTGTTTAAGTTACAAATAGTTCTGGTACATCTCTTATTGTAAGTGGCTATTTGACTTTGGAATTTTGCATTTGAGCTATACTGTCATCTACTTCTTGAATACTTTTGTTTAGCTGCTCTAGAAAATGAGTGAGCCTGAATTTATATTTGTATAATTCTTTACCAGCTCTAGTTAAATATTTCCTTTCATTGTTTAAAAATAATTGACGTGTTCCACCATATACTTTTTTCATGTTAGGATTCTAGAGAATTGATTATAAAATATTTTCAATACAAAAAAACAACAACAATGATATTCCACTTGTTTCCATAACTTGAAGTTCATTTCGCTTAGCCTCTTCTTATGTATTCATATAGGCATAGCTATTGATCTTCTGCTAGGACTATCCTAGACTTCTACTAATTATTCCCTATGAGAGAAACCATAGAGTCCATGTTTCTTTGGGTCTGGCTCACTTCACTTAGTATGTTAAATTCTTCCAAAACAAATCCTCAAAGAACCAATGACCCCTCAACAAATGGGCTAAAGACGTAAAAAGAGACTTCTCTGAAGAGGAAATGAGAATGGCCAAGAGACACATGGAGAAGTGCTCTACATCACACCATAAAAGAAATGCAAATCAAAACAACATTGAGATTCTACCTCACCCCTGTTAGAATGTCCATTATCAGGAAAACCAATAATAACAAATGCTGCAGAGGATGTGGCCAAAAGGGAACCTACTATGTTGTTGATAGGAGTGTAAACATGTTCGACCACTCTGGAAAGTGTTATGGAGGTTCCTCAGAATGCTAAACATAAAGCTCCACTACCACCCAGCAACCCCACTTTTGAGTATCCACCCAAAAGATTACAAGCAATACTACACTAAGCCACCACCACAACTATGTTCATTGCAGCACAATGTGTCATTGCTAAAATATGGAACCAACCTAAATACCTAAAGTGGATCAAGAAAATGTGGTGTATAATCACAATGGAATTCTATGCCTCTATCAGAACGAATGACATTTCCCCATTCGTAAGGAAATGGACGGACTTGGAAAAAATACTAAGTGAAGTTGGCTTGAATTTTTGAAGTTTAAAAGTACCAATATATGATATCCACTCAGTCTGTAAAAGGTATCAGAACATGTTAATTCTTTCTTTTCCTAACAGATTTCCAGACAATAAAAAAATCTATAAATGGTCAAAAATACCAATATATACATAAGAATTCTCATTTATATCTATAGTAATTTCATTGTATATGAATCTTTTCTGTCCAAAATATCCATAACCAGATTTTGTTTAGTAAGCTAATCACGTAGGATGGAAAAGAAGTATTATAGAAGTTGTCTCTATTAGGTTATCAGAAACTTTAAACTATGCTTTTATTTTTCAATATATTTGAGACTATCAATCTTCATTCATGATGCATCATATTTATGTAGTTTCTATGGTAATGTCTCTCACAAAAAAAACCTGTTAACTTATTAATTGATTTATATACTGAATGGTAGGGCAGAGATTTCAGAAAAGCACTGTGGATAACAACAACAAAAAAGTTAAGAAGTTAGAAAAGATGAATGTAAAGGTTGGAAGCATAACTTCATTGGTAAAGCACTAGCCAGTGAGCTAAAGCATCAGGTACAGAGTTGGAGTCCAAGTCTTGGACTAAAGGAAAAAAAAAGATAAGTGCAATGTTCAGATCATCAAAAAATAAAAAAAATCCTTATTTTTATTATACACTATTACAGAGGTGTCATAAAGACATTTTTCTTCGTTGATTTTTCTTCTTTTTTTGGGGGGGAGGGCAAGGTATCAGTCCTAGACTCTGGGCCTAGGAGTTGTCTTTGAACTTATGCTCAAGGCTACTGCTATACCACTTGAGCTACAGCTCCACTTCTGGCCTTTTTGGTGGTTACTTGGATATAAGAGTCTGACTGCCTGGAGCTAGGAATATGGCCTAGTGGCAAAAGTGCTTGCCTCTTATACATGAAGTCCAAGAGGTTCTATTCCTCAGCACCACATACATAGAAAACGTCCAGAAGTGGTGATGTGGCTCAGGTAGCAGAGTGCTAGCCTTGAGCAGAAGGAAGCCAGGGACAGTGCTCAGTCCCTGAGTTCAAGGCCCAGGAATAGCAAAAGCAAAACAAACAAAAGAGTCTGACTGCCTGTGCTAGCTTTGAACCAGAATCCTTGTATCTCAACCTCCTGAGTAGCTAAGATTACAGGTGTAGGCTTCCAGTGCCTGGATTTTGTTGGTTTTTAAATAAATAAGTAATATAATCAGTTCTACTCGCAGTATTTTTGTTTTAATTTGCTGTTTGCTATTAATTTATTAAGTCATATTTGCAAGAAAAATCCCCCTTTTTTACTAGTAAATAGTGCTTCCTTTTTATTCCCACAGATGTTAAAGCTTTTTTTTTTTTAACATATAACTACTCTTTGGTATTGCTTTTTATTGTTTGGAATGTATCTATAAGGAAGTATTATTGAAATAAGAGATAAAGTCTCTATCTTTAAAAGTACATAGTATCATTATGTGGTTAGAACTTTAGCTATTTATCTGGTTAAAGGAATAAAAGTATTTGCTTCTGGCTCAATGTATAACAAAAGTGGCCACCCTTACCTGAGTAGTTGTGAATGTGTGAATTTAAATGAAATGTTATCATGGTAAACTTTGAAAACATATAACACATGGAGTTAAATAAAAATAAGTAGATGGCTTGTGCTTTTTCAAGAGAGATAGAGACTTAGAAAGAGCATTACTTTCAACTTTACAACATTTAACTTACAAAAATCTTTTAAAACAAAATTCATAAATTTTATTGAGCATATTGGCTGTCGAAATTGCAGAACAATGAACTTGCTCTGAATGAATCTAGAAAGATACCAACTACTCATGTTCCTGGATAAGACAGGTGTGGGATACTGAGAGAAAAACGTCAGCTTATTTATAATGGTCCCTACATTGCTGGAGTATAAGTGTACATTGATGAGGAAAGATGAAAAGCTCTGGAATCCACAAATAATGGGGATCTATACCCTCACGTAGGCTCCCTGTTCGTGAACCTTGTGCAGAACTAGGGACTCAGTAACAAGAAACTCTTGCTACAGCAAGTGAGAGAGAGAGAGAGAGAGAGACAGAGAGAGAGAGAGAGAGAGAGAGAGAGAGAGAGAGAGAGAGAGAGAGAGAGAGAGACCCTTTACACTACTTTCCCACTTTGCTATAGTAAAGCTATTTTCTGTCTGGAATGCTTCAATAATCACCATTGCACAGTGGATCCTTTTGGTTTATGAGAAATGGGAATGGGGGACAAAAACCATGATCTGTTGGGAAGGGGATAGGGCTATCCACCGAGGTCAGAGCCATTGAAGAGGAGAAAATAGATATATGAGACCATATCCCATGATACTCTATAGCAAGATCCCCCCCCCCCCAAAAAAAATTAAGGCTAAAGCTAATTCAGAAGATCAAAGAATATCCTCATTGTTTCTCACTCCCTGTTGCCAAAGTAAGTGTCAAATAATGAGACACTTTCAAAAGGAAAACTATAAGTACAAAGGAAGACATAGGACATTGTGGAGTTAACAGCATGAAATTTTTTTTTTAAGTTTATTATCAACCTGACCTCTCATTTGAACACAAGGTGTTGCTTGAATTGATGGTTGTTTGCACTGAAACTGCACATACCTCCCTCCACTCTGTTGAACTTCAGTCTTTACTCCTTTGCTAAGGTTACAATTTACAGCTTTAAAAAGTCACATTCAAGAAATAAAGCAGTCAAAGTAGAACACGTTTGGAGAATAAAAAATGTTGAAATTATTTTCTTTCAAAAACAGAAATGCGACTTTGTAATGGAAAAACAAATGATCATAATGTAACACTAAAGCAAAAGTTAGGGAATTTGTTTATGAAGATTATTTAATAACTGTGGTTAGTATGTTAAAAGCGCTAAGAGAAAAACTGGACAACATGGAAGACCCCATGGTTAATTTCATCAGTGAGATAAAATTATCTGAATCAAATGGAAAATACTGAAACAGATGATAAATCATCAGTAAAGCTGGCAGATAAGAAAAGATTGATGAACTGTAAGATAGATCAATAGTAACCACTCATCCGATACACAGAAGAAATAAGTATGAGGCAAATAAAGCACCAGCAACCATGAAACAATATCAAATGATTCATGTAACTGAAATCTCAGAAGAAGAAAGATAAAAAGGTGTAGAAAAAAAAAACTTGAATAATAGCTGATAGTTCCCCAAAATCAATGAAAGACACTAAGCCACTGATGCCATAAGTTTAGATAACACAGTAGAATGAATATAGCAACCAAATTTAAATGTTCTATTAGTATGTATTTTTATGTTTTTATCTCTCAGCTAAAATAAAGTTGAACTTCAAAACAATATGACATGTAGTCAAGTGTATAAAAATGCAAAGAAAATCATAGCAATAAAAAGTTATTATATATTGCTATAATAATATAGCATCCATAAACAGCAGATTTCCCATCAGACACTATAAAAACTGGAAGAACAAAGACATGATATTTCTTAAAATATTTTTATCATTAAGTAGTTGTACAAAGGAGTTGCCATTCACCAAAGCACTTTATGACTACAGTGCATTTTAATTGATGTCACCCCTTTCAACATTCTCTTTTACTACTCTTAAACCACCCCATTCCATTACTTATCTTAATTTTAGGTTATGAGTTGATTTTTTTTGCCATTTAACAAAGCAATTTATGTGTACAATGCATCTTGATCTGTGTCATCACTTCAACATCTTCAGCCCTGTTTGATCCACTCTTCCCTTCTACTTCTCATCTCTGTGGTATATATACAGTTAATTCTTGATTGTTTTCTTCCCTCTTCCCTCTTCATTCTTCTTTCCCTGTCCCCTTGGCCCCAACCTCTCATCTTGCAAGTACTCATTTCTTGGTACGTATTTTGTTGGGCCTTGACTTAGTCTTTTAAAAGAATTATAATATTTGTGCTCTCCATAGCGTCTATTACCTTATGGTTAATTCATTTGTAATTCCTTTCTTACCACCCAGTATGCTTACATGTAGATTTATAGGCACATTCTAGCTACCACAAATGAGTAAAACCATGTATCCCATGTTTCTTTGGGTCTGGTTTACTTCACTTAATGTAATTTTTCCACATCTTTATATTTCCTTATGAATAATACAGTATCATTCTTTCTGATGGATGAGTAGAATTCCATTGTGTATATTGTAAGGTCCACCCCTGGCATGACTCCATGTAGATGCCCCTCACCTGTTTAACTCTACTCCAAGTATCTGCATTACCGAGGTAACTGGCAAACCTGGAGGCAGTTAACTCCTTCTTCTCTGAGTTCACATTCCAATCCACCTGGCCATTTCTCCCACCTTTTCCCATATAATCTGACCCAACACAGTTCCCACTCCTTCCTTTTCTCTCTTTCTCTTGTTTTCTCTTTTTTTCCTTTCTTCCTTCCCCTCTGTCTTCCCATGCATCCATCTTGCGTGGGCTGGCAGTTTGCTTTTCCCCCAATAAAATCCTTTCTGCATGAACCATATGGTGGGGTTCCTTTCCTGTGAGCATTACATCTGGTGCTGTGACTAGGGAGGGGACAGAGCCAGGAGTTGCTGGATCCCTTCTTCCATCTTCTCTTTTGAGGGTTAATCTACCTCCTTGACTGCCCCTCCTCGGACCAAACTGCTAAAAGCTGGAGGAAACTCATTTTGGACTTCTCGCCTTTACCGTAGCTGGCTACGCATTTACCACACCATCTCCTCTCTACATTTGGTGAGTGACTCCCGACTACAGGTCCTTGGTTTGTCTAACCATACCAGAGGGACCCTGTATGCTTTTTTGGCCCATCTGTTCTCATTTTAGGGATGCCTGAATTCAGAATTTTACTCTATGTCCTTGCTGACCCCTGTCTGTGTCCTTGTGAACTCCCATCTACATCTTTATGGACTCCTATGTCCTCAGCAGGCTACTTCATAAAGTCAAAATGCCTCCTAGGCTACAAAAATCAGTCTCAATGGCCCAGTCTTTTGGCTTGTGCACTCCAGAGTGTGGTGCAGGCTGGGTTCCAGGGACCCACCCCCTCTAGGTTCTCTCTCAAAGGCTAACTGTGGGGCACAAAGTCAACTAGCTGGCCCCGCCTGTTTCTCAGTCTTGGGGCCACCTGTGGCTAAGATGGCGGCGCCTAACAACAAGGAGCAGCTGCTACAAGTGTTTTTGGTTATAAACCCCGAGGTGTTTCTGTGGGCTGTGACGCCCCAGCTCTACCACCCTTGATGGACAGCTCATGCCTCGCCTTCCTTCCGATCTTAGACCTGATTGGCTCCTGTGCCTTATATTAGGGGCATGTACTTCCCCAATAAACGACATCTTGCACTGACTTGACTCCCAGGCCTTCTGATTGCCCTCCAGTGAGGGAGGGGTTGGTGTGGGCGGTTTGCAGACCCTTTCCTGTCTTGGCTCATCCTGTCGGGGCATGCCTTCCCTGTCTCCCACAGGTCGAGGGAGCGCAGGCGGGGGAGGGGGGGCAGCTAAAAACCCCGACAGCTAACCATTCTGAGTTTGACCTACTCTACAAGCCAAAGGAAAAAGTGGGCAGTTTTAGAGAAGTAACTCTGACAAATATTTGTGGTCAATTCCTAATAAGTTACAACCCCTGCCCTATGAGACTTCTTCCAGGCTTCATTGAAGGACCACCAAGAGACAGCTCCTGCTTGCCTTCTCCTGGACGGGCCACATCTCCACCTTTTACCCCTAATGTCGATGCCCCTTGGCAGCAAGAAGTAGCCAGAGAGACTCGGCACCCTTTTTCATAATTGTTAAAAGGCTGGAATGTAAGGCACACCCCCAGGAAGGCTCCAGGCAGATGCCCTCTACCTATTTAAGTCTGTGCCTAGTAGCTGAGTTACCTAGGTAACTGGCATACCTGGAGGCAGTTACCTCCTCCTTCTCTGAGGTCAAATCCAATCCACCTGGCCACATGCCCCACCTTTTCCTATATAAATGGCTCAGCACAGTCCCTATTCTTTCCTTTTCTCTCTTACTTTCTTTTGCTCTTTTCTCTTTTTTTTCCTCTTTTTTCCTTCCCCTCTGTCTCCCCTCCCCTCCATTTTGTGAGGGATGGCAGTTTGCTTTCCCCCCAGTAAGACTCCTTTCTGCATGAACTATATGGCGTGTTTCCTTTATGGCTAACCATATATATATATATATATATATATATATATATATATATATATATATAACATTTTCTTAATCCATTCATCCTTTGAGGGGTATCTGGGCTGATTCAGTATCTTGACTATGGTGAATAATGTGCCAATGAATGGGGTCATGTTGTTAGCTTTAGTGTGGCCTCATTCTCTATTTGATAATTGCTCAGGAGTGGAATTGCTGGGTCACTGCGTAGCTCTGTGTTTAGGTTTTTGAAGACCCTCCAGACTGCTTTCCTAACTGGCTAAGCAAGCTTACATTCCCTCCAATAGTGTAAAAGTTTCCTTTTGGTCACATCCACACTAGCATTCGTTGTTAATTTTCTTTATATTGGCCAATCCAATTGGGGTGAGGTGGAAGCTCTGTTGTCCTAATTTGCATTTCCTTATGGCCAGAGATGTTTAGCATCTCTTCATGGATCTATTGGAAATTTTTACTACTTCTTCTGAGAAGTCTGTCTTTAAGTCATTACCTAAAGATGTGAAAGACTTGTATTCCAAAAGCATTAAAAAGTTGAAAGAAGAAATTGAAGATTTAAGAAAATGGAAAGAACCTCCACGTTCCTGACTTGGAAAAATTAAAATTACGGAATTTATAAAGCAATCTATAATATATAAAGCTATTTATAAATTCAATTTAATGCCCATCAAAATCCCAGCAACATTTTTCAATGAAAAAGACAGGAAATTCACATGAAAAAATTCAAAAATTTATATGAGTTAACAAATCCTAAATAGCAAAGCAATCCTTAGCCAAAAGGAAGTTGGAGTAATATCAGTGTTGAATTTCAAACTCTATTACAAAGCCATAATAACAAAAATGGCTTGGTACTGGCACAAGAATAGGTCTGATGACCAATGGAACAGAAGACCCAGGAATGAATCCACAAACCAATAGCCATCTAATATTTGATAAGAGAGGTAAAAACATAGGTTAGAAGAGAGACTCTTCAACAAATGGTGCTGGCAAAATTGACTATCCACATGTAGAAAACAAACTAGATCCTTATATATTACCTTGTACCAGGATCAATTCAAAGTAGATCAAAGATCTCAATGTAAGGCTGGACACCATGAAAATATTCAAGTAAAGTGGGAGGAGAAACTCTATAGGGATCTGAGGCATAGGTCCTATGTAAAGTTCCAGAATCACAACAAATCAAAACTGGATAAATAAGATTGGATCCAACTGAAGACCTTCTGCATGGCAAAGGATATAGCTAACAAGATAAATAGCCACAACAATGGAAAAAAAAATTTCCCAGCTGTGCACGAGACAAGAGTCTGATATCCAAGATATACTTAGAGCTCAAAACAAACCCTCAAAGAGTGCTGCATTTTTAGTGTACTGAAAAATAAACCAGACTTGTAAGAATACCATACACATGTAATAAAAGAACAGACACATCTATTGGTGGGTTAAAACAGCCTAGAAATTGGGTGTCAGAGGCTCATACCTATAATCCTAGCTACTCAGGACTGAGATCTGAGGATTGTGGTGAAAGCGAGTCAGGGCAGGATAGTCTGTGATATTCTTATCTCCAATAAACTAAGAAAAAGCCAGAACTGGCACTGTTTCTCCATCTGTAGAGTGCTAGCCTTTAGAACAAACACCCAGCACCCAGCACCCAGAACAGCACCCAGGCCCTGAGTTCAAACCCCAGGACAAGCGTATGTGGGAGGGGTGGGATGCGGGGGTAGGGCCTAGGAATAATCCCATAGGAATATAGTGAACTCACCTTTAAAAATACGGTATTATTAATTGGGTGGTAGTTGCTGGTGTCTCACACCTGTAATCCTAACTACTCAAAAGTTTAAGATCTGAGGATCATAATTCGAAGCCACCTTGGGCAGAAAAGTCCTCAAGATGCTTATCTCTAATTAACCTCCAAAAAATCCCACAAAAAAAACCAAAAACCTGAAAGATGAGTTTTGGCTCTAGTGGTAGAGTGCTAGTCTTGAACACAGAAACTCAGTGATAGTCTTAAACACAATAGTTCAGTGACAACACCCAGGCCCTGAGTTCAAGCCCCAGGACAGAGCCCTCCCCCTCCCCCCAAAATCTATATCCTACTTAGATAATATATTTGAGATATATATATATATCCATATACAATCTATAAAACTAAGTCATAATATACACTGACTTAAAGTATAAAATTCAATGATTTTTAATTCTGCAACTGGTAATACCATCTCATTAGAATACTTCTATCACAGTGAATGGACTTCAAGCACTGTTTAGTCTCTCCCCAGCAATCTACTAGTGTATTTCCTCTATTTTCCTAAATTTGTGGGTTTGGGATATGCCATATAGATGTAATTACATAATTTATGTGATTGTTTTTTCTTTCATCACTTATGATTTTATGTCAAACTTGTATCAGAATGTTGTTCTTTATATTGATAGCTTTCCATTGTGTTGTTTTGCCAGTTTATTCATTCACTTTGTATTATTTCTATTTTGAGGTCATTATAAACAATGGCAGTACAAACAGTTAAACATAGATATTTATACATATATATATATATGTGTGTGTGTGTGTGTCCATTTCCTTGACTACTAGGAGAATTGCTGAGTCATATGATGAATTTATGGTAACTTTAGGAAAAACATGTTTCCCATTAAAATGACTGTATCGAGCTGGGGATATGGCCTAGTGGCAAGAGTGCTTGCCTTGTATACGTGAAGCCCTGGGTTCAATTCCCTAGCACCACATATAGAGAAAACAGCCAGAAGTGGCGCTGTGGCTCAAGTGGCAGAGTGCTACCCTTGAGCAAAGAGAAGCCAGGGACAGTGCTCAGGCTCTGAGTCGAAGCCCCAGGACTAGCAATCAATCAATCAATCAATCAATCAATAAATAAATTAAATTAAAATAAAATAAATGACTATCAGTTTACATTCCTTCCAGTATTATATAAGGGCTAACGTTTCTGTACAATACCTCTAATATTTTTTATTTTTCCCTTTTATAGATACTCTAGTAAGTATTGTTCCATTATCATTTTATTAACTAATTATGTTGAGCTGTATTTTTTTCCTTTTCATCCCTTTTTTCCATTGAGACAGTTTTATGGCTTACTCATCATTTATGTATCTTCTTTAGTGATATGTATGTTCCAGTCCTTTTCTCAATTGTTAAATTATGTTCTTGCTATCTTTTCTTAGTTGTTTTTGTGAAGGTATATAGAGAGAGGTTACAGTTCCATAAGTCAGGTATTTAATACAGTTCTGTTGGCACAGCCACGTCTTCCCTCATTTTCTCCCAGTTTTCCCCCCCATCTCTGCCTCAAATTATATAGTTCATTTTTAACATAGTGTTTAGTGAATATCACTGCCGCATTTGCTTACCTCTTGTCCCACCATTTCTGTGCTCCCCCTTATCTTCCCCCAAACAGGTTAAACTTGCATACAAGACAAAAGGTTCAGAAGACAAAGGAGAGAAAAAAATCCAAAACGACAAATAAAAAACCTTGTTTTCATTTCTTGAAGTGCATTACAATAAACATTATTTTATGTGATCCTCTCCTAAGAATATCCTCCTTTGGCTTCACCATGAGAATGTCTGGTGTTCTATTATAACCTATCATGTCCATGTGCAATTTTTTTTTTGTCTTTTACCATCCAGTGTGTTTACTTGTAGATTTATGGGCACATTCTAGTTACAACAAATGAGGGAAACCATGCAACTTAAGTTTCTTTAGTTCTGGCGTGCTTTGTTCAATATAATCTTTCAAGTCCTTCTACTTCCTTATGAATAGTACAATATCATTATTTCTGACAGAAGCACAAAATTCCATTAAGTTGTAAGAAGTCTTTAGTTAAAAGTTTTTTTATCAGATGCATCATTTTCAAATACAGGCTCCTATTCTGTAATTTGTGTTTTCTTTTTTTTTCTCCTCCCTTTCTTTTCCTCCTCACTGTTTGAACTCAGGGATTTATGCTCGTTTGCTCACAGTTAAAGCTCTCCCACATAAGCCATTCCTCCATTTCCAGCTTTTGGCTGGAGGATTTGGGTTCCTGAGTTGGATCGGAAGAGTGATCCTCAGATATCAGTCTCCTGAGTAGCTAGGATTATTAGAGTTCACCACCTGGCCCTTTTTATTCCTTTTTCTTGCCCTATAGCTATAACACAGTATGGAGTAGAGGTTACTGAGAATAGACTTTCTTTTCTTATGTTGGAAAATTTCCTTATTTGGGAAAATCATTCATTGTCTCTCATCAGTAAATATTTTTAAGTATAGCCTTCCATCGCTGCTCTTGATAAAGCCTCATGACCAAGTATTAAAGAAATTGGAGCACAGACATATTCATTTTTAAATAAGGAAATTGAATGTTTTTCCATTTTAGAACTTAAGTGGGACTTAAGAAAAAACACAACAGATAAAACTAAAGGAGCAAACGGATATATTTGCATAGAAGAACTAACTTTTCTTTTCATCTCATTGGTACAATTAAAAGGCAAATGACAAAATGGGAGAAAATATCTGCAATCTGCAAAACAAAATCACTTTTCCTTATGACTTAAAGCTTTTAGAACTGAATCACAAAACTGAATTACATCAGGTGACCTGATATAGTTATTCTTATTATGTTTTATGTGGAAAAGAAAGCTAATCAAAGGCACACAGAATTTTTAAGCAATTAAAGCAGAATGTATCTTTTTGTGTGCATATAGGACTAAATGTGGACATAAAGGGGCTGTGACGTGTAAATTTCCCTAGCCAAGTTGTCATACATTCTGGAAGAACTCATTATTCTGAACTATTTTAATCTAATTCATTTGAAAAGATGATTTTATCCATTTTCTCTTGTCTTAAGACATCATGGAAAGATTTATGCACAGTGATATTTGTAATATTATTTAGAACTGTGTTGTTTGTTGTACTGGGGGTTGAATTCAAGGCCTTATGCATTTAGTATTTTTTTTAGTAGTACTAGTATATTTTGTATTATTTCATGGAACCAGATCATAGGCCACCCTGCCCTTTTGAGACAGAATCTGGCCAATTTTTATCCAGCCAGCTTTGAAGTTGTGATCCCAATCTTGTAACATGGGAATACAGGTTGATGCCACCATCTACAGCTAGACTTACTATGTATTATAGAGAACCATCTATTGGTAGACGAATGGCTAAATAATTATAGGATATACCTATAAATGTTATAGGTAATTCCTGCCTTTCTGGCGCCCAGTGTGACTTCAAAGTAACAGTGGGAGGGAATAGTTCAAATCAAACACAGATGCAAATTTGGGACTGGGTACCCAGTTTTTATTGTGTAATCAATTTTTTTTTTTTTTTTTTTTTGGCCAGTCCTGGGCCTTGGACTCAGGGCCTGAGCACTGTCCCTGGCTTCTTCCCGCTCAAGGCTAGCACTCTGCCACGTGAGCCACAGCGCCGCTTCTGGCCGTTTTTTTTGTATATGTGGTGCTGGGGAATCGAACATAGGGCCTCGTGTATCCGAGGCAGGCACTCTTGCCACTAGGCTATATCCCCAGCCCTGTGTAATCAATTTTTAATCCATGTTAAAAATCAATGAAGTTGGGCTGGGAATATGGCCTAGTGGCAAGAGTGCTTGCCTTGTATACATGAAGCCCTGGGTTCGATTCCCCAGCACCACATGTATAGAAAACAGCCAGAAGTGGCGCTGTGGCTCAAGTGGCAGAGTGCTAGCCTTGAGCAAAAAGAAGCCAGGGACAGTGCTCCGAAAAAAAAAAAAAATCAATGAAGTTATTAATCAACATAAAATAATTTTACTGTGTTTGAGAACATATGATCAGAAACACATTTACTTCTACCAAAGAAGGAATTTCAAGTCATATTCTGTGTAGAGTATCCTAGAAGTATAGTATGAGTTGTCTCATCCCCTTTTGTTAGATTATCCCATAAATTTGTCCCTACTGAGTTTCTGCTTCTCTTGCTTATGTCCATCCAGTCATCACATTAGTAGCCGGAATTACCCTTTGCAATCATGAATTAGTTTTTCAACCTTTCTAAACTTTTTTGCCTTCCTATTGCACTAGTAAAATCCAAACTTCTTCCTTATAAAGCCCTAATTCTGTTGTTCTGCCTTATGCTACAGTACAAGCATGCCACTTCTGACTGTTCCAAAGACCATGGACTTTATTTTCTTCTCTAAATTCCATCTTCTGTAAAGCCTTCCCAAGTAGTTACCCTTTACCTTGGATGTTCAAATGACTTTTTGCTTTTTATTCAAGTTTCAAATAAGATACCACTTTTCTTTCCAGAGAGCTCCCTCCCCATGGTGCTCAGTGACAAAATATTCTACATTTTCTTACAGCTCTTAAACTTTTCTCAACTTATCCTGCTCATTTGTAAATTAACATTCTTGTATTTTTTCTCATGTCCTTCTGCTTTATTCTGTTTTCTTCATAACAGTACTTTCACTTCTCAGAATTGCAACTATTATTCTGGCTTATGTTAGTAAATATTTATTGAATAAAGGAATGATTTAAGTGTGATGAAGATATCATGCTCTAACTGTGATCAATTGCCATGCTGAATGTAGTATTATGGTATCATCAATACTCTCATCAGAGTCATCTAGTCACTTGCCATCCACACCTCTTCTTCCTATATCTACTTATGCATTACTTCACTCTGAAGTTCAAGTGATCATTTCAGACAATGAAGATCTTTATTGTCCATCTTATGCATCAAATCCTTATTTGCTAACTGCCTGTTTTTACTGTCATACAGACCAAAATGCTAAACATGACATAGTATCTTGGTGATTTTCTAGAACCTTGCTTATTTCTAGTGTAATGCTCTTTTTGGTTAGTGATCCCTCCACTCTCATACTATTGCTGTAAATTATGTGACTACCCTGTGTATTGTATTCAGAATTGTCATTTTACCTTGCTTAAACACAGAAGTGTGCTGAATAGTCAACAAATAGGAATGTCATGGATTTTTTCCTTTGGGGAGGAACATTATTTGAACTCAGGGCCTCATGCTTGCTCAGCAAGTACTTTATTACTTAAAGCATGCCTCAGCTATATCATATATTAGTTTCCAAATCATGCCTCAGCTATATCATATATTGGTTTCCAGTATATTGTTTATCACTCTAATATCAGCCCTAGAATATTGGAAGTGCTCAACACATGCCTCTTATGATTTTAAAATCCTAGGAAAGCTGTCACATGATCCACATAAATTAGAAGTTTATATGAAGAAATGCATTTGTTAATTAGGTCCCATTTACATCTTGTCTAGATAACTAATAATTTATTACTTTAGACAAAGTTCTCAATAAATGATAACTACTTTGATATATTTTATATTCTATCATAAAATGATAAGTAGGAGTCAGTATAGATTTAGAACTTTTGAAAAACATACTACAGTAATTCTTGAATAGCAAAAATAAGCTGAAGAAAAAACATTTTACAAACTAATTTTTAAAATACTTTTAAGCTTGGTAAATGTTTTTAATTTGATGTTGTACTTGAGTATTTTTAATTGCTATATTTTAATGTTTTGTGTTTTGTTATTTTAAAGATTTTCGTTATTTCAGGGTTTTCTTATTGTTTTTCTGATACTAGGGTTTGAACTCAGGCCCTTGGTGCTGTTTCTTTCTTTATTGCTCAAGGATAGTGCTCTACCAGTTGGCTACCTATTGGCTTTTGGTGAATAAGACTGTCCTGTACTTTTCTGCTCCAGCCGGCTTAGAACCCCAGTTTTAAATCTCAGCCTTCAGAGAAGCCAAAAATACTAGCATGAGCCACTTGGACCTGACATTTGATGTTATTTAGATTTTGTTGTTTTATCTGACTTTTGGAAATTTGTAGTGTGAATCCTTATTACGTAAATCTTTTTTGTTAAACTTGTTCAGTTATTTAAAAGACATACATAGGGTCAGTTACACTGCTTAATGAGTTGTAATTTATAGCATGCAAATAGTTCCCACATGAATACCTAATATTAGCTTTCTAAAGTTAAGTTATTTCACTAATGGATGCCTTTGTGATTTGTTCAGTCTACTACATATTAATCTTAAGGAAATCCAGTACTGATTATAAACAATAGCAAAAGTGGGTACTTCCCAGGGGAATTTTTTTATGGAGATTAGATTTTTTTTTTACACATTGAGAAAAAAAATACAATTGATACAAGTATTCTGTGGATATTATTTGAAGGTTTTACAGAAAGTGAAATAGAATGCTAATACCTAGTATAACACTTATGCCTGTTTTTAGGCATTAACTATGTAACACAAGGTTAGGGTTAAAATTTCTTCAGTATTAAGTACTCTGAAAATTAATTTTTTTGGAGAATGATATACACTATATTTAAGCTTTCATTGGACCAATAGTAAAACTAAAAGTGCTAGCCATTGGGTAAAGCAAATGATCATTTATATTTGGTTAAGAATGCAAGCTGGGTGTCAAGGCTTATACCTGTAGTCCCAGCTACTCTACTTGAGGAGATAGGCTTTGCAAGGAGTGCAATTTGTGACCACCTGGTCAAAAGTTATCAAGACTCCCATCTCAACAAACAAGGCATCCATAATGGTCACACTGATAGTATCAAATACACAAGGGATGAAGATAGAGGGCCCTATGCCATCCTAGAGCAAAAACAAAACCCTATATGAAAAATAACTAAGGCTGGGGATGTGGCCCAAGAGATCTTGAGTTCCAACCCAAACAACTGAAAAAGGGAAAAATGATAATGAAAAAAATATAATGGGGTAGGTTCTGGTGGATGACATCTGTAATCCTAGATACTCAGGCAACTGACATCTGAGAATCACAATTCAATTTTATTTGCTGTTTTCTCAAACTCTGGAACTCGGATCATTTATGTGTTGATCTATTTGCCAGTCACACAATTTTCTCTTTATTGTTTCACTTTTTTTTCACTTTTTTGCTTCTGAGACTTGAAATTTTTAACTGTTTTGTCATCAAACCTGTTAATGATATGCCTGTTTTGAACCTTTTAAGTCAATTTCTCATTTTAGTTACTTAGTAGTTTGAGAAATTCTGTTTATTTTCCTGTATCATTTCTGCCCTTTCATTTTATTCCTCTTCCATTGTTTTGTCTATTTTTCTTCTTTTAAAACTTAAGACAGTTGTTTTCAAATCATTGTCTATTAAGTTCAGTTTCTTAACTCCCATTGTTTTGCTCTTTTTTTTTTTTTTTTTTTTTTTTTTTGCCAGTCCTGGGCCTTGGACTCAGGGCCTGAGCACTGTCCCTGGCTTCTTCCCGCTCAAGGCTAGCACTCTGCCACTTGAGCCACAGCGCCGCTTCTGGCCGTTTTCTGTATATGTGGTGCTGGGGAATTGAACCTAGGGCCTTGTGTATCCGAGGCAGGCACTCTTGCCACTAGGCTATGTCCCCAGCCACTGTTTTGCTCTTTTGAATTACCCACACTAACGTGTTCGTTGAGTACCTTCTGATTTTTCTTACTGAAATCAAGTTAACCTTAGTGGTAAGAATATTTATGGATAATATTGAACTTGCTTGCTTTTTCTTCACTACGTGTTAGATGTAAATATACTTTAGTAGTTTATAAAGGATTCTAAATTTCATTAAAACATTTCAATAGTGGATAGTATTTTCTTTTGAAGACCCAAAGCTTTCAAGTCTTTACTGTTCTATAGCTTTGTTTTTATCTTAAATCATAAATTAAAATCATCTTAAAATCATTTTCCATTCCTACTTCTCAATATCATATACAGTTGATAACAATTCAGAAGTAAAATCATTTTATATTATGGAATACTTATAGAATTAATACTTAAGATGCTGTGATACTTTGCACCTCAATGTTTTCAGATTATAGACTAGTCACATTTAAATAGATACATGTATTTGTAGTATTATTTGGCCATTGTTAATTTAAACTAGCTTAAAGTCTCAGGTTCTTTCTTCATGAAGCAGGTAGATGTTTGATACAGAAAAATAGAATACATGTTGTATATTGCATATTATTATTCATGTATTTAAATGGTATAAGCTACATCCATATTATTTTCTTCACTAGTTTACATTAGCTGTTGAAATACCAAACAGCATTTGAATTGTAAAATTTTATTGTTAAATAAATTTCTTTTTAAATAAGTAAAAATCCATTATCTTAAAACACATTTAGGTCATTGTGCTTCTTGGTCATTTAAAGCTCTTTGTAAAAGATTAATTCTATGTGGGTTTGTGTGTATGTGTATATGTGTATCTATGTATAAGTTTGTGATGTGAAAACAGTCTATGCATCTTTGTTTCATTTATGACTGACAACTTAGTTTAAGATTAAGAATGACAACTAAAAATGTCATATTAAACTCACTTGCACCCTCTATTGTCATTTTTGGGGAACACTACACATATGTTCCCATGATTTTATTGTTATCACAGTTATTTATGTCCCTGAAAAAGTTAATACTTCCTGTATTATAATTACCTCCAAATTAGATTCAGTAGTGGTGTAATATTGTTTGCAATTCTTACTTGTTGTTTCCCTATGTTACAGATAAGGTTTTATCATATAACAGCTTGAATGAGAGATGAATTTTCTATTTGCCATTGATCTTTCATAGTTTTAAGCCTGTCCACATGTTTCACATAAACAAAAGTCTCTCTAGTGTACAGCACACTATATGTTCAGCTTTCCAGAATTGCATATTCTGTCTGTTCATTTTTAAACCTTTCAATCGACAGACAATTGTCTTTTGAAACAAGAATCTTGAATCGTCCATTCTAAGATTAAGAATTTATAAGTGTAAGGAACAGATGTTTTCATAAACATTTGCTATAATTAATTTCAACTAGAGGATTGAGGGAACAAAGCAGTTTTCCTGCTTCAAAACTTTATTGCTTTTCCCCCCAAACTAACGAACTCTGAAATCTTTTTTTCTGATATTGTTAGTGAAACAGTTGTACTTCTTATTTGGTATGTTTCTGAGAAAGAACAACTGCTTGTTTGGTGGTTTTTTTGAAACCTTTTTTATACCTTGAAAGTTACATTTAATGTGATATTTTCATTTGGTAATGGTTATAAACCGAAGAAAACCTTTGTGATATCATGATAAAATTTAGATGTTTGAAAAATCATGTTTCTTATTTGGAGAGTTTTATATTTGATATGATAAATATCATCATAAAGGAAGATTTACTCTATTGATGAGAATTTACATCGTTAAATAGCCATAATGTTTAGCTTTAAGGAGAATGAAGGCTCATATTTTAAACGTATAGTATAGTGTTTATGCTGATTATGGAATGCTTCACAAGAAATGTCTGCAAGCTGTTAAACATGTGTTAGAGGAACCTTTTGTTTAACAAGTCAGAGACTATTTTTCCTTAAGTCTTTTAATTATAATAATATTAATTTTTAAAAGAAGAGATCTTAGTATATTACCTGTATCTTCCAATTTATCCCTATTTTGGAAGAAATAACATCTGTACAGCCAGATTCATCACAGACATTTTGTTTCTGTGGTTCGTTTCCTTTTATCAATAGTTACTATTTTGAATGCTATGATCCACTTTAGAAATAAAATTCCTTCATATATATTTTCAGAAAATAGTGAAAAATTGAGTAAGTAGGCTCAGTCTAATTCTCACCTTGACACAGCAACCAAAATCTTATCTCTCAAGTTTCAAATGTATAACAAATAGGTGGTTGTCATTAAAATTGTATTTTAGCTTTAACCATTTAATAAGTGGCACAATTATATAAGTGTAATATCTTATATACAAGACTCAATAATTTTAAATAATCTTATTTTAAACAAAGGTTTGATCTCCACTGGCACCTTAGATTGTTCAGTGTAGGCTAGAAGTATAAATTAAAATTAAAATTGGACAAATCATTATATTATTATTTTAAATATTACAAAAAATGATTTAACCTGGTATTTAAAAGTTACATTCCAAGAAATAGAAGTATAAAATGTAAACTGATTACAGTCATCACAATTTTATTTTGAAATATATACCATCGATCCATAAAAACTGTTTATATATTTCAAAATTTAAAGTATTAAATTCCTGTCCATAAAATATGTGTTTTATTTTGGAGCATTACTAAACATTAAGAAAAATGATTGAGTTTATTTTTATTCTATAGTACTGAAACTGATGTGTGAAATTGTCCTAAATTTGATTTTATGAATATGCCAGTTCTTTCAAAAATATTTTATCATTATAGTAGGCATAAACACCTTTTTATGATTTTTTCCTGTTTTAAATTGCTGAGCTTCAAACAGTTCAGACATAAATCCGAAGGTAAAAACATGAAGTTGGGTTTTTTTAAATCATTGATATACTGTAAAGTTAACTAAAAATTATTCTTGGTCAAGTCTGCTTTTCTTTTTTTTTCCCCTTTATTGTCAGAGTGAAGTACAGAGGGGGTTACAGTTTCATATGTAAGGCAGTGAGCTTCTTTGGCTTTGGAAATTTCTAGATAGTGGAGAAGTGGGAGGCTAGCAGAGGGAGGTTAGCAGTCTTTTGTCACTGTACTAGTGGTAAGGATAGGTAATTGATGTCACTAATACAAAGCTTCATTTTTTGCAAACATCAGTTTATAATTAAATGGTTTATAAATTTTAGTTTGTTTGTGATTTCTGACAGAAAGGCATCATACTTATTTTACTAATGTTACCGAATAATGCTTTGCCTAAAAGGCTCTGAATGTTTACATTCAAAGGTAGTTTAGGAAAGATTAAAGGACTATGTCTGCTTTGGGGAACTATTAGAATTCTCTTATACTGCAGCTGAAATGTTCACTTTTCTAATTTCATTATTTCTGTGTTTTCTTTTTTTTTTTCAGGAGATTCAAATAAAAATGGAAGAAGAGCAAATTCAACCCTAGACTGTGAGGGGACTTTTAATTCCTATAGGTAGGTGATAAGTGGATGGATGAATAATTTTATAAGTTAATATATATAAATGTATATAACATGATCTTAGAGGATTATAATTATAGTCTTAGAGTAAGACTGCTACTTGTGCTTTAACAGAATCATGTATGTGAAGAACATTGTGATGATAACTGATGGTAATTGTTTTCAGATTTAACAAATATCTGTAAAAATAACATGAAAAATTATTGAATAAATGGTGATAAACGTCTTTACCTATGGTTATCCTCTAGTAGAGTGACTCAAGGGAAGGTTCATGTAATATTAAGATCCATTATATTCCATTTTATATTATTATTATTATTATTTTACCTAATCCTTGGATTCAGGGCCTAAGCTCTGTCCCTGAGCGTCTCTATGCTCAAAGCTGGGCTCTACCACTTGAGTCATACCACCACTTCCAGCTTTTTCTTTTTCTGTGGTAGTGTGAAATCAAACCCAGGGCTTCATGCATCTAGGCAAGCACTCCACCACTAAGCCACATTCCCAGTCCTATATTCCATTTTATAGTGTCGATTTTTTTCCAATGTGCCTCTTCTAGTATTACAGACTTTCTTGGTCAAAGTTTCAGCTAAAACAGAGCATATTGCTCAGGAATAACTAAGAGAGCTTAAGAATGGAATTTGTGTTTTAACTAAGTATCGTTTGTTAATATCCTATTTGCACACATCAACAAATAGGACAGCTGGATCTCAATTAGTAATTGTAAAAATAGCTGCACTAAGGATGACTCCAATAGTTGAGTTCAAGCCCTGCTGCCGCCATCCTCTCAAAAGACTGAATACACTAGTAAATAAAACATGTATTTTATCATTTTGGGTAGTGGTTTCCTTATGACTTATGCTTTTGTTAATGTTTATTAATTTTGTCCCTCATATCAAGGAAATTTAGTAAGACAAAAAACTATTTCTGATAATATTTGAAAATTGTATATTGAAACAAAATGGTATAAGGGCTTAGTCATTTTACTTTATGAAAGAAAAACCCTTCAGATTCAATATTATTATATTTAAGATTACAAATGGCAATATAGATTGTTGAAGAGACATTTTAACTAGATAGGTTGTTCTTATGATTAGTTATTATGTTAATAATGTAATAACTACAAAACATATAAGAACCACTCTACACTTGGACACTCATTTGAATAGTAGCATCTTTTATATAGTAAACATGGAATTTATTCTTAATTTACATTTATTTTCATTTTTATGCATATTCTATTTTCTTCATTGTCATTAGTGGCTTCAGATCTTGGGCAACTCTTTAGCATCTAAAAAAGAACCTTGATGTAGTAAATGAGAAAGTTTTTACAGTTCGTGTATGAATTCCAAAATGAGATGGTAATTGAAATACTTGACATCTTTAAGTTTCTAGTATTCTACCATGTTGTTCTACGAGGTATTATCACAGCAGCATAGCTCATATGTTGACATTATATTTTTACTGTATCCATTCTACCTTATAAATGGTACAATTCTCTAAATCATACTTTTAGTCTTGAAGTATAAACTAATACTTGAAACATTAAATAATAGACAGAATTCCATATCTTAATATGTCACTGCTCATCACAACAAAATAGAAAAAAGTGAAAAGATAGTTAAGTAAATATTCATGATTTGAAATGTAACTCAAGAATACTAATACCCATGTAATCCATGATGTGAATAACGTTAAGTATGAATGAAATAAAAAGGACAAAAGGAAAATTACATTTTGAAGGAAGAATATTTCTTCATATGTTTTATGTATTGTTGATGGATTGTATTTTACATTTGTATTTTAGCTAATTATACTAAATAACAGGCATAACACTTTTAAGAAGAGTTTTCCATGCATAGACACAGAGCTACCTTACAGTTCATTTTGTCCTTGTCTTTGTATTGTTTAATGACTAATATAGCTTATTATTATTGAATAATTTTTTAATGAGCTCTTAATCCAAGTCTGCACAGTAAATACTAATGTTAACAAAATATTTTAATCAATGAGTGTCACTGTTGTAAGTTTGAGATATTAATTTTTATTGTAATATAAAAAGCCAGATAAAAAGTTCAGATAGTAAATATAGTACATAAAAGTGTGTCTTTCATAGTTGGCAGACCAGCTCTTTAAGTAGTATTATAGTATTTAAGGTGTGAAATGAGTATTTTCTAGTCAGTTGGCAACAGCTCTTTTAATTAGCTTACTTATGAATTTGACACTCAAGAATTTGGGTTAAATGTAGAAATTCATAGAAACACAGCTCCAGGGTATATTTTCATATTAACAGAAAAGAACCTATAAATTGTTGCTGAATCACATTATAGTGGCAAAAGAGTTGTTAGTAAAATTTATGTTTGAAAATGAAAATTATTTTATGATTCTTTTAAGCTAACTAGACATAGATTGTCAGAAAAAAAGTACATCTTTCTCCCAGTTTTCATATACCTTTTTTTGTAGCAATTCTACCTTTGTATTAAACTGCCAAAGAAATCCCAATCTTTCCATTCTTTCCTTCCTTCCTTCCTTCCTTCCTTCCTTCCTTCCTTCCTTCCTTCCTTCCTTCCTTCCTTCCTTCCTTCCTCCCTCCCTCGCTCCCTCCCCCCTTCCTTCTTTTCTTTCTTCCTAGCACCAGCACTTTCTCATACTATGTATGGTTGTATTCAGTGTAAAAACTAGCTTTGGTACCAGCACCTTCTCAAACTATGTGTGGTTGTATTCAGTGTAAAAATTAGCTTTGGTGTGTCATCTATAACATGAGTCATACAATTTCTTTTTAAAAAGTACTTTATTATCTTTTAGTAGTTCTATAAAGGAGTTGCCATTCACCAGAACGGTTTATGAAGACAGTGCATCTTCATCACTGTCATTCATCCCTTTCAACATTCAACTCACCCCCTCCCAGTGCACCCCTTAACCTGCCTCTTTCCCGGAGTGTTTGAAAAGATTAAGCTGAAGTGCATAAAATAAAGCTTTTGAAAATACAGAACCTTGGCACCATTATTTTCTGCTTATTCAGTGAGAACTAATAACTTTATTTTCTAAATGTTTGTGTATTTAGATTGCCAAGCTTCAAGAGGCCATAGTCTCTCACTCTTAGTTTGCTTTCAAAAATAATATCTAAATACAGTATATTGGTTGAAATATTGGTTGAAATTATTTTGGAGACTGAACAAATCTTAACCTCAATTCCCTCACTATATATAGTGAGGATAATAAAACACATTGATGCAGGTATATAATATGTTATTTGCTAAATTAAATGCTTAATAAATATTATTGCTTTTTATATTCAGTCAATGCCATAATTTTCATCACTATTAACCTTTTGTAATTGTAGGACTTTGTAGAGGGACTGTAGAGAGAAAGAAAAAGGGAAAAATAGGTCCTATAGGAAAGTAACATTTTTCTGTTAATAGAACAGGAGCTTAAGAAGAAGTTTAGTTAACCTGGGGTGTGAAGCCCTCAATTTCTGATTCAATGTTTCATGTTGCCTTTGCATATCGAACTTTATACCTAGGAAAAGTGAAGGAGAGATACTTTACTAATAAAACCAGAGATTGATATACAAAACTTTAACAAATAAGTTTTGAATTTTATAACCAGTAGATCCTAACTATCGTTTCATGTCCCTAATGCTCCAAGACCTATTTTTATAGCATCAAGGCTCTTGCATTGGATTTGTATTTTGTGGTTTTGCTTCATTGATTCAGATATATAGAGCACAGCTGTATTTAACTCCTGCATAGATTGTCAGAAAAAAAGTACATCTTTCTCCCAGTTTTCACACACCTTTTTTTGTAGTAATTCTACCTTTGTATTAAACTGCCAAAGAAATCCCAATCTCTCCCTTCCTTCCTTCCTTCCTTCCTTCCTTCCTTCCTTCCTTCCTCCCTCCCTCCCTCCCTCCCTCCCTCCCTCCCTCCCTCCCTCCCTCCCTCAGGCACCAGTGTTATTATTTATATGATACAGAGCACATAGTAGGTATTGTTTTAGACTTAAAGTTAAAATTTGGAAACATCTCTCCCATCTAATTTGTAGATGCTGTGCTAAAATGGAAAATTTATAAAAACTGAGAAGACACCGTTTTTATGGAATATATTTTGTACCTTTTAAGACCTAGTGTTAATGTCTTCTGTCAAAGTTTGAGTTTACTTTATTTCTTGTGTAGTCATTAAAGCTGAAAAAGCTTTGATGTGTATGAAAGAAGAGCATCAATCTGCTGCCTCAGTTTGCAATAGATATATGTGTAGCTTAGGGAGTGTGGCACAGGGCTAAATGGTAGAAGGAATGTTCTTTTTCCAGCACCCCCTCCTCTTCCCAAGGGCAGCTCACCTTCTCTTCGCCAAAAGAGGCAAGCCCCTTGCCAGCACATATGACTACAGACTATTACATTAATCTGTTTAGCTGTAGTACCAGCTGCTTGCATGTTTTTAATTATCTTATTAGATGATATGACAGTGACCTATGAAATAAATTGAAGGTGAGCATTTTAAAACTTTTTATTACACTATGATCCTAAATATCTTTTAAAAATCAAGTTTAATTCTACAAAAGTTCACAGAAAATCTATGTTTGGGAGTTGAATGTAGTACTTTTTATGTTCTTAGGATATAATGTCAGCATTTTCAAGATAGAAAATAGGTCCACACTCCTTCATTTACTGATAAAACTTAAATTGTGTTTATATAGCCTCAAATCCATGGTAAAGTTGGCTTACCAGTCAGTTTAGCTATGAAAAACACAGACTGGTTATTTGGTATTCTCTGGGGAACTCAAAATATTGCTTAATTTTCACGTATCATCTTGTCATTGTACAAATAGCATAAAATAGAATATACTTCATTGTAGCTTGTTTTAAAATAGAATTGTATATTATATTTGACTTTCATTCTACTGAATCATGGATTTTAATTTTTTTTCAACTTAATTTCAAGTGGCACCCTTCTTGAGTGTATTTCCCCAATCCGTGTTTCTTGTGAAAAATGTAATATCTTTGGGATGTTTGACAATTGAATAATTTTCAAGTAAATTATTCCAATAATTTAATTGCACTGTTGAATTCAAGAGACAATCAAAATAGTAAAAAAAAAAAAACAGTTATCCAGTTATAACTCACAACCACTAAACTGATTATAGTAATTTAATTAGGAATCCTGGTATTAAATGAAAACAAAAACTATTTGGATACAAAAACTGATCATAAAATATCTCTGTGTGTCTTTTTAGTTAATAAGTTCCACAACTGATGTAATGGTGTAACTTGATACTTTCAAAAAATGTGAAGACTTGAATACTTAAAATGCCACATTATGGTTTATTAGTTTTTCTTATTTTCATCCCCCTTTCCTCTCCTCCCTCTCTCCTTTTTTTCTTAGTATCTCTCTCCATCTCTCTTTCCCCACCTCCCTTTTTCTTCAAGCTCTACCTTCCCCCCTCAGCCTACCTTTCCTTCCTTACTCCTTCTGTCTTATCCAAGCTGACCTCAAACTCCCTATTTAGTTTATATTAGGGTTAATCATTCCTCCACTGCCTACCAAGTGCTCGTATTACAGCCATGCCTAGTCACATAAAAGCTTTTGTTTTCTTTTTTAAGAAAATATACATTTTTTGGTAATTATAATTTCTTGATAATGATCAAAGCTTCTGAAGTTTCTTTTCTTCCTCAATATAGTATATCATTTAACTTACAAAATTGAGGCTAGATGGTAAAAAGTTTTTTTAAGTTACTATACATTTAGCCTTTTATTTCTAAAAGTTATATCTTTCCCTTAATAAAGAAAAATACATTCAGTTGAACATTAGTAAATCTTTGAATAAATCTTAAAATTACTCTTCAAGTCTTATTACAAAGATTTTATGTATCTTATTTACATGTAATTAAAATTAATAACTTGTGTGTTTATTTGCTTATTTATATCTTTAAGTATAGAACCTAAGAACTCACACATGTTAGCTAAGAACTGTACCACTGAGCTACATCTCCAACTTGGTATTTTGTTTTGATACAGGGCCTCCCTAAGTTGACCAGGCTGGGCTTTAAATCCTTTTTTTTTTTTTTTTTTTTTTTGCCAGTCCTGGGGCTTGGACTCAGGGCCTGAGCACTGTGCCTGGCTTCTTTTTTTTTTTTTTTCTCTCAAGGCTAGCACTCTGCCATTTGAGCCACAGCACTACTTCTGGCCGTTTTCTGTATATGTGGTGCTGGGGAATTAAACCCAGGGCTTCAAGTATACGAGGCAAGCACTCTTGCCACTAGGCCATATCCCCCAGCACCTGGCTTTAAATACTTTTAAATACTTTATAAATTTGCATGTTAGACAGCAGTATGTTTCAGTGAAATAACACTGAAGTGGTTGTTCAAAATATTAGAGAGGGGGCTGGGGATATGGCCTAGTGGCAAGAGTGCTTGCCTCGTATACATGAGGCCCTGGGTTCGATTCCTCAGCACCACATATACAGAAAATGGCGAGAAGTGGCACTGTGGTTCAAGTGGCAGAGTGCTAGCCTTGAGCAAAAAAAAACACAAAGAAGCCAGGGACAGTGCTCAGGCCCTGAGTTCACGGCCTAGGACTGGCCAAAAAATAAAATAAAATAAAATAAAATAAAAAAATATTAGAGAGGCTACAGAGCTAAAACCTACTTTGCATAACAGGATTTAACATTCATAAATCTGAGTTCTACTCACAGTTGTTAGAATGGCATGGTTTTATCAAACATGTTAATTTTAAGAATGTAAAGTCATCATAATTAATTTATTTGCTAGAGATTTATACTAAAGATGGTAGAGGCCAACCAGAACCCTCTTTCCCTCTCTTTAATACCCAGTCATCTTAAGTTCCCAGGCCTCTTCATTCTAGTTACTTAGTTGCAGTTTCAGAGCTTACAAAGAAGGGCCTAGATCTTCCCTGATGCAGAGAGCATCACTTCTCTGATTTTTGTGATGTTGCCCATATTTTTGTCATGACTATATAATTTTATAACACAAAATGAATTATATCATTCTTTTATTTTATTTTGGCAGTATGGGGTTTGAGCTCAGGGCTTTGTGCTTTCTAAGAAAAAGCTCCATTTCTTGAGCCATTCCCCTATCCTTTTTTCTTTTGGTTGGTTGGTTGGTTGGTTTTCCCAGTCCTGGGGCTTGGTCTCAGGGCCTGGGCACTGTCCCTGAGCTTCTTTTTCTCAACCCTAGCACTCTAACACTTGAGCCACAGTGCCATTTCCATCCTTTTCTGTTTTCACAGTACTGAGGAATCGAACCCAGGGCTCTGTACATGCTAGGCAAGCACTCTACCATTAAGCCACATTCCCAGCCCAATATTTGTTTTTTTTCAGATAGGAACTCTCATTTATTCCCCTAGATTCTAGCCTCTTATCTGTGCCTCCTAAGTAGCTGGGATTACAAGTATAAACTCACATGCCCATGTGAGCTAGGTGGTGGTGACTCATGCTGGTATTCCACACTACTGAGGAGGCTGAGATCTAATCACACTTTGAAGCCAGTCAGGACAGGAAAGTTCCTGAGACTTTTAATTAAAAACCAGAAAACCAGAATGGTGCTGTGGCTCAAAGGGGTAGAGTGTTAGCATATAATCTCAGTGACAATGCCCAGGCTCTGAGTTCAAGCCCCATGTCTGACAAAAAAAGTATGAGATTTAGGTCACCAATTTAAAAAAGTGTTCTCAGATATAAATAAGACCAAATTTTACATCCTAAGCTCTACTGCTTATTGATTTTTGTACGCTCAGGTAAAGTAATTAACCTCTCTGGTTTCTAATTACCTCATCTGTAAAATTGAATTGTTAACATCAGCTATATCATAGAGTTATAAGGAGCATACCTATGAAGTGTCTGGAACACCTGCCTAATCACCTAACATATAGAGGGTGACAAATGTTAGTTTCTTCACTTTTCCTTTATGCTTTAATCAACTTGTTCATTTGGCAAAATTGGCCTTTATTTTAAAAATGGAATTTTAAAATATGTACACTTATAAAGTACTTATGAATGAACATTTTACAAATCACATTTACCTACAATTACCTATAGTTTATATAGGAGAAAATTTTATGTTATTTTTCCTTATACTTAACCTCATAATCTTGTTTTGTAATTTCTTGTTTTATGTTTCTGTATTTGTTCATGAAGCATTATAACCTTTATACTTAAGTGCTTATTTCAGAGAGCACAAAATATTAAACCTCTTCACTTTCCTGAAACCAAAGTCAGAATATTACCTTTTGTTCTTTTCTCTGTAATGAGGCACCTCTGAGAGAGAAAAAAAAACAAAACACATTTGAGTGATCAATGTATCTTCTTGAAATGAGGCTATTACTTTCATGACAGTGGAAATGATCAGTATGTTATACCTCTCTATAATATATAATTTTTCTAAACTGCTATGGATCACTTTGGGCTCTAAAAATGTTTACTTCCACTTAAAAAAATTAAATGATTTTTTTGCATTTGTAGCCTTGACAGTTTGCACAGTTGAAACATGTATGTGAAAAATTTTTAGTTCTTTTCTTCAAAAACCCATTTTACCCCTATTTATTACTGTAGCCGTGATTTAAGGGAAGAACCCTCAGGTTTATCTGTTTACACTGTCAGCTCTTAAACCTAATAATCCAAAGCCTTGTAAATGGTTATTTTTGAAAAGACAAGCAGAAACAGGAAGGTAAGCTAACTTGAGTCAGCCAGTAGCCAGTCCCTTCCCTTGACCTGGTTTCTGCTTTCTCAAGTGTTCGTGAATGAAATGTTTTGTTCTCAGCTACTGGAGGTGACTTTATAATATATATTAGTTTAGTAGCATTGTCTACTATTTGGTACAGTGAAATATATAAAATTAATCAAACATTTGGCCGTTAATTTTGAAGTGTCTCACTGGAGATAAATTTAAGAAAATTGTGTGTAAAATTATTAAAAAGCAGAAAGTTATAAATATTTTTTCAAATTTTTTATAGGTAGCCTATTTACTGATTGGTCTGCTTTATAGTTGTACAGTTACTAGATTTCTTATTTTTCAAATGTCATGAACAGCCTTTAAGGCTCAAAAAATTAAGAAAATAATTTTTATTTAAGAAAATAATGTTTACAGAACATCTTAGTATGACTTTGTATCTAATATTCTTGTGTGAGTGTATGTGCACATGTATGTGCATTTGTGTGTGTGTGTGTGTGTGTGTGTGTGTGTGTGTGTGTTTGCCAGTCCTGAGGCGTGAACTCTGGGCCTGGGTGCTGTTCTTGAGCTTTTTCTCTCAAGGCTAGCACTCTACCACTTGAGCCACAGCTCCACTTTTGGCTTTTTGGTGGTTAGTTATAGGTAAAAGTTCCATAATTTTTTCAGTCCAGGCTGGCTTTGGATAGTGAGCCTGAGATCTCTGTCCCCTGAATAGCAAGTATTATAGGCATGAGCCAGTGGGCCTGGCTCTCTCTCATTTTATTTTTCAATCAGGACTTTCACAAATACTTCCCCACATTTGTTTATATCTTCTTTGTTGCTGCTCAAGAAAGCTAGTATAGTTTCAACTATTCTACTATCTAGATTATGCACTAGTTCAAGCAACCACTGAGCTAACCTTCCAGCCACCAAGGAATAACAAAACCACAGATCCTTACATAGCAGGTAATGTAGATGGTAACTGCTGTAATAATAGAAGCATTCATCTAGAAACCATGGAAGACCAAATAGGGTAACTGAAATGAAGAGGTGGTATGGTGACTGGTAGTTAGGAGGATCTGTTGGCTAGGCGCATTCTACAAGAGCAAGAGTTTTCAGGAAATGAGCAGTATGAACAAAATGAATCTTATCTTCCTTTTTACTACCAATTTTTCATTTTTTTAACCAACATATTCTTGTGAGTTCTTTCACAGTATTATAATAGCTACATTTGATTAGACATGGTAGCAAAATAATGCCCTTAGTTCATGTGCCCTATAAGAGTGGAATTTGTACATATTTTCTTCATGGTAGCATATTACTTTACCTCCTGCTATTTTGGCAATACTAAGGTTTTAAAATGCAGTATGTCATATATGCTTGGTATTTGAAACAGTAGTCTAACAGTTTAAGGTGAAAATATGAATTTCAAATAATATAAAACTATCACCTCTGATAGATTTGTAATTGAGGATTTATATTATATGCCTAAAAGTGTGAAGAAAGTCAATAACACAGCAATAGAATAGAAAAACATAGCTGGCTAATAAGAGAAAATTTGAATTTTAAAGGTTGTCCTAATATATTGTGAACATACGGATGTAATTTGAACCCCATGGTTAGAGATGCAGTGTTCTTAGATACATATAGAAGCAATTTACTCTGGTTGATTCATTCTGAAAAGAGTTTCCAAAACTATATGCCAATTTAATTTGCTCAGATTAGGAAACAAATTCAGAGGACATGTCCATGCCCCATATTTCTTAACCCATTAGAGATAAAATAAGATGGTTGAATATTCATAACTCTTATTTCAACTTTAAAAAAAAACCAGCTAGTAGCTCACCCTTGTAATGCTAGCTACTCAGGAGGCTGAGATCTGAGGACCACAGTTACAGGGCATCTTGGATAGGAAAATCTGTGAGACCGTTAACACCAGAAAGCCAGATGCCTAGGCATGGCTTTTCTCCATTGACTTTCGTGTGTGTGTGTGTGTGTGTTTGTGGTGAAAGTGTGAGACAGGAGGACACAGAAGATAGCTGGTGGTAGTTACAGAAACACCCACAAGAAGAACTAATATAGAGACCAGATGTAGTATTACATTTTAATCTTTAACCTTTGGTAGTTGCCTTAAAAATTGATAACCTAGGGGCTAGGGATATGGCCTAGTGGCAAGAGCGCTTGCCTCGTATACTTGAAGCCCTGGGTTCGATTCCCCAGCACCACATATACAGAAAATGGCCAGAAGTGGCGCTGTGACTCAAGTGGCAGAGTGCTAGCCTTGAGCAAAAAAGAAGCCAGGGACAATGCTCAGGCCCTGAGTCTAAGGCCCAGGACTGGCAAAAAAAAAAAAAAAAAAAAAAAAGATAACCTATAATGTACTTTTACCTGGCTGTCCAGTAGAGGCAGACTGGACAACATGTGGCTTTAGCTATTCTCCACTGCTGATACCCATTTATAATTGATAGTTACTATGTATATAAGACAGTCAGATAAAGAATATTTCTGTCACCTCAGAAAGTTCTATTGGGTAGTTATCTAGAGGTTGTCAAGTGAATGATAAAACACAGACAAAATATCTATTTTAATCTCAAGAAAAAAAGACTTCATTTCAAACACACATGTATTTCTATTCATGTAATACACCACAAACCAGCCCATTAGAATTGGCTTTTAATTTGTATGTCAGATTTTGCTAAATAAACTCCTGTTTCCAAATTCTTATAAAATAGTTTGTTTTATATTGGTATATTCATTTCCTTTACAGTATTGCTTACATTACAGTTTCTCTCCCTTCCTACCAACCCCCATCCCTTTTCTTGCACCAGTCCTGAGGCTTGTACTCAGGGCCTAGGCACTGTTCATGAGCTTTTTTTGCTTAGAACTAATGCTCTACTACTTGAGCCACAATTCTTTTAACTTCTTGGTCATTGACTGTAGGTAAGAGTCTCACTGATATTCATGCCCTTGCTGGCTTTGAGCTACTATCTTCAGATTTCAGCCACTCATGTAGATCAGATTACAATTGTGAGCCATTGGTATCTGGCTTTTCCTTTATTTATGAGACAGGGTCTTGCTATAATTGCCTAGGCTGGCCTGAAATTCTCAGTTCTGCTTCCTTAGCCCTCCAAGTTGCTAAATTTACAGCAGAAACCACTATACCTAGCTTCCTTTGTCATGTTTAAAATGTTAGTTATCAGGCTCATGAAAGATATAACAAATAGCAGGTAAATGAAGTAGAATGGGGAAAATGTAAGACATGCACAAGGAGAAGTATCAAGAAGGGGATTTACGGGGCTGGGGATATGGCCTAGTGGCAAGAGTGCCTGCCTCGGATACACGAGGCCCTAGGTTCGATTCCCCAGCACCACATATACGGAAAACGGCCAGAAGCGGCGCTGTGGCTCAAGTGGCAGAGTGCTAGCCTTGAGCGGGAAGAAGCCAGGGACAGTGCTCAGGCCCCGAGTCCAAGGCCCAGGACTGGCGCAAAAAAAAAAAAAAAAAAAGAAGGGGATTTACTATTATTTATATAAGATGTTACAGGAAACTGTGGAATGCCAAGTTATTTGCTCTTAGACAACATCACAGATAATATCTAGTATAGGATCATTTTTTGGCTTTATTGCTAAATGCTGATGATTTGATTAGTAATAGAATTACCTTTATAATGTGTTTGATTTTCTTTTTATAAACTTAAAAAGTACTTCTATAGGGCTGGGGATATAGCCTAGTGGCAAGAGTGCCTGCCTCGGATACACGAGGCCCTAGGTTCGATTCCCCAGCACCACATATATAGAAAACGGCCAGAAGCGGCGCTGTGGCTCAAGGGGCAGAGTGCTAGCCTTGAGCGGGAAGAAGCCAGGGACGGTGCTCAGGCCCTGAGTCCAAGGCCCAGGACTGGCCAAAAAAAAAAAAAAAAAAAAGTACTTCTATAAAATTAAAAAGCAGTAATACAACTTGATGCCTTTTCTGAAAGTATGATTATTTGGGTCAACATATTTTATTCTGACCCTTAGTATTAGGGCCCTTAAACATTATAGTTTGAAGAAAATAATACATGTTTTTGAGAGAGTTTTATCTCTGTCAGTCCTCAGTCAGATTGGGGCTCATGGTTTTCTAATTTAGAGTTCAAATCCAATTCCAAATATCACTTAAATTTTTGCAAAACTCCTCACAGTGAACTATTTTTTACCTTTCAGTTGATCCTCGACCCTATGAAAACATATTTTACCTAAATTTATTAAGAAAAAATGCTGTATATTTTATCTCTACACACACACACACACTCACACACACACACACACACACACACACACACACGTTCTGTCATTTCATTATGAAGGGTGGGAAAAAAAAGCCCTTTAAATAAAAGTTAGTTTTTAAAAATTCCTGGTAGAGTAAGGGAAAAAGCCAGTACAGTTTCTAATTGCCTTTTAGAGACTCTGAGTTCCCTCATTACCCGTGATTTAAGCTAAAAATGAGGTAATTATAGATAACATCAGTGTTTATCTGGTTGTTCTTGGCACCTGCAGTCCTAATGTTGTAGCTTACCCATATCTGGTGCCACACTTTACAATCTGAAGCTGACATATCTAATTTACACTTCTCATATTTCCATTGATTTCAAGTTAGATGTTCCTTGTTCTATTTGAATAGTATTTTCTAAATCATACTTTTAAAATGATACTACAGAGAATCATGGCGCAGTCTCCTTTTACTTTTAGAAGTCTTTCACAAATAATATCTATGTAGGTTAAAAGCAAATTAAAAATTTCTTGATAACCCTTTTCATTTGTTAAAACAATATGTGATCATAATTAACATGGAAGTTTTTTAGGTATCAGAATGTACTTTAGGATTATAAAATTGTGTAAAACTTGTTTTGTTTTGTTTTGTTTTTTGCCAGTCATGGGGCTTCGACTCAGGGCCTGGGCACTCTCCCTGGCTTCCCTTTTACTCAAGGTTAGCACTCTACCACTTGAGCCACAGCTCCACTTCCAGCCTTTTCTTTTTATGTGGTGCTGTGGAATTGAACCCAGGGCTTCATGCATGCTAGACAAACACTCCACAGCTAAGCCATATCCCCAACCCCTATGTAAAACTTTTTGTATCAATTCAACTGTCTTCCTTTGTGCTTCTTCAGCTTTATGTATCTTCTTATCTAATGTGATCTACCTTTTGGAGAGAGTGAGGGTTGAGACAGGGTCTTGCTGTGTATTTCCACAGGCCTAGAACTCTCAGTCCTCCTTTCTAACATACCAAGCTCTTGCTTCCATTGGTTTTCTAGTTAGACCTCAAGATGGTGATGAAGGTTACCTTGTAAGCTGCTTGACCATCTCTGATAGCTCCCTCTGGCACATTACCTGTTTGGATACTCTCCAGAAGCCAGAGTTTGTTCCCTCCTTCTCTTTCTTCTGCTACTCTCTGTGGTTTCAGCTTCTTCATGGAGATGAGCTTTTTCAAGTACACTCAGCAATTTATCAGAAGAAGCCAAAGCATCTCACTGCAACCAAGTGTTGGAGGTCATCAGCACTAAACTAGATACATTCAGAACACTTCCCCCTTATTGTAGTTGGGGTTTCTTAAGTTACAACTGCCATACAGATTTGTTCCCTGTCCAAACAATGCCCCCAAATGGGGTAGAGACCATCATATAGAACACACAATTGAAGTTTTTATATTTTTTCCTCCTCCTCCTCCTCCTCCTCCTCCTCCTCCTCCTCCTCCTCCTCCTCCTCCTCCTCCTCCTCCTCCTCCTCCTCCTCCTCCTCCTCCTCCTTCCCTCCTCCTCCTCCTTCTTCCTCCTCCTCCTTCTTCCTCCTCCTCCTCCTCCTCCTCCTCCTCCTCCTCCTCCTTCCCTTCTCCTCCTCCTTCTTCCTCCTCCTCCTTCTTCCTCCTCCTCCTCCCTTCTTCCCTCCTCCTCCTCCTCCTCCTCCTCCTCCTGCTCCTCCTCCTCCCCCTCCTCCCCCCTCCTCCTCCCCCCTCCTCCTCCTCTCCCCCCCCTCTCCCCCCCCCAGCACTGTCTGTAGTAGGCTAACACTCTACCACTTGAGCCACAGCTCCACTTCTGGCTTTTTCTGTTTATATGATTCTAAGGAATCAAACCTAGGGCTTCAAGCATGCTAGGAGAACACTCTACCGCTGAACCACATTCCCAGCCTGAATTTTTTATATTTTTTCACAATTTGTATCAATGAATCTAAATGGTAGTCTTAAATACATAATTTAATCTCTCATGTATCATTTAAGTTGTAAAAGTACTTAAACAATTAAATTCAGAAATACCAAGTTGTTTCATATCAAATTTATGTACATGTTTTGGGGAAATATAACATTAGGTATAAATGCTCTGTTTATTCGGTGCATATTCAAATTTATTCCCATGTCAAAAATAAAATGCCATTCTGGGATATTATATAAATAGTTCTTATTAGAAGGAGGAATTCAGTTGTTGCTAAAAAAAAACCCAAAAAACTTGGTTTCATTTTTTTAAAATGATTACTAGCCTCATGGCTATTTTTAATCAGTCATAATATTCTTTTCAGAGGAACACAAAGTCAGAGGCAAAGTAATTTTCAACATAACACTTCTTTAAGTATCCCAAGGCAAAGACTTCTAGTCCATTAGCCTGGGCATGAGACATGAAATCTGTCTCATCTCCTTTCTTAGCTGCTGATTGTTTTCAGGGACCCAGTGCCTGCAAGACACAAATCTGATCACTAGATGGCACTAGTGCCTTTCAAAGGGCATCCCATTTGGGCTGGGTCTGTAATTTATTCCATTTCAGAATTTCACATATCTAACTAAATTTACCAGATTGTCTTTAACTGATTACAGGAGCCATTATTAAATTACTTTCTTATACTGACTGTTGAAAACTTATGTCCTTAGACTTGATAATAAAGACCTGAAAATCCAAAGAAGGAAACATAAGGACACATTTTTGTCCTGCCTTATTGCCAGAGGCCATTTTTGCCTTGGTCTCTTAGGAGTACCTGTGTCCCTTTAATGTTACTTGTCTTCCTTGTTATTTCAGAAGTGTTTTTCCTAATTCTCATTTCTTTATTCTCTTGAGTAATTTAATGTTTCTTCATTTGTAATTTATTGAAAAAAACCACTTCTATAGAAAAAGAAAATAAATGTATTATCTTGTAGTCTTTGTGATGTCTGTTGTTAGAGCTTTCATTGGTTTGAGATGTTATGCCTTAATTAGAACTGTGAGTACCCATGGATAAATTCAAATGATTATAAATTTTAGAGATAATTTTTCTAATTCATGTGCCACATTCTTCTTTTCTCTATACCAACACCATGATGAAAGTACAGTTTTATTTAAGCTAACAAATAGTCCTTATATAAGTATGTAGGATTGCTTTTAGCTTGTAACTTGACCATAAAACCTCATTTGACTGGGCAGGATAGTGGTGAATCTAGCTACCAGGTGTACTTATACTTTGTACAGTCTCTTTGTACCTTTGAAAAGGAATTGATTTGGTAAGAAGCTAGGAAAGTTAATCACTTAACACTTATTTCTCTTATGTAGAATTACTGACATTGGGGCCTTGATTTCTTACAAAATGATAGATAGTTCCTTATGGGTTTAAAATACACTGAAAGCTCTGTTGTTTGTCTATAGTCTACAAGCCAGTTAAACATAGGTGAGTTTTCTGAGGTGTGTTCTTCTAGTGTTCTCCTTATCTTAGCTTTGAATATTACTAAAAATGGCCTTAATCAAATATTAGGTATAAGTGTATGTGTGAAACAAGATGGATTTTTAAAAAAATATTACACTTCATACAAATATGTTAAGAGAGTAAAACAGTCAAACAACTTTTCATTGAATATTGATCTTGACATGACCAAGACTAGCTTAGGCAAGAAAACCATAGAAATAGCATCCAAAAGAAATAATACTAGATCTAAATTATGCACAAGTTAAAAAGCTTCCTTGTGTTGGAAAATTGAGCTAATTTGTATGCCTGACAAAGATACGATATTTAATATGAAAAACTCCCCTCTTGGATCAATAACAAACCATCTAAAATACAGGAAGTATTACAATTCTATTAATAATATTTGAGTATTTTAAAATCTTCTGTGCTATGTAATCTTCTGGGAAGTTTTCCTTGTATTCTCTCAATCCTTATAACTAGGTAGAGAGATTTATTTAGTCCAAAGCCCTGGAGTAGGTAAATCAAGCACTTTACAACTGAGCAGCATTCTCAAGCACTCATAATAATTCTTCAAAAAAATTCTGCCAAAAAAATCGTGTAAAATAATAGAATGGTGAGGTTAAGAAAATGTTCAGGGGAGGAGAAAGATGGCGCCGAGACAATAGGGAGGCACCCCGACTCGCACCAACTGAATAGCGAGCTGGGAACTCCAACACCCAACACTCCACCAAGAAACCAGCAAAACCAGCATCCAGAAGCAGTGGAGAAACGCAGGAAAACAAAAAGGAGCAAAAAAGAAGAACCGAAAACCTACACGGAGCCGGAGATTAATCGGGGCACCCTCCCCCCACCAGCCGGCCCTGGCCCAAACAGGGTCAGGCTGGGAAAGGGAAACCCAGCGATCGGCAGACAGGTTGCCAGGAGCGCAGAATCCATATAGCGGGAGACCCCACGGACACAAAGCAGGGTGCGGACCAAGACACACCCAGCAGCGACGAGAAGTTCGGGTCCACACCGGATTCGGACAAGGGAACCCAGCGCGGCAGAAAGAGGGAACGGGGGAGCCACCACGACACTTCGCCAACCCCTGAAGGGCCAACGGCGGTGCGGGACACGCACACAAAGCAGCAAAAGTGAGTCCCCCATAATCCCTTCCCCCAACGGGAGACCCAAGCCCGACAAAGACGATATATCTCCCTCCCTCCCCCTCCCCACTCCCGTGGGAACAAAGATTCCCCAAATCAGGCGGGAAGCTCCCAGCAGGCACTGGGAAGCCAGTCTAGCAGGGGAAGGGCGGAACAGCCCCAAGCCCCCAAAGGTTCCTGAACTGGCAGAACCGGCCCCGTCCCCTTCCCAACAGGGGCCAGGGACGGCCGGCAGGGCAAGCCCCACCCGAGGCGCCTAGACCTTGCGGACTCTTACAACTAAAATCACAGGCGCTGGTGGGCAATACCAGCCCAGCAGGGTCACCTGAGCCTGATCTCGTTCCCCCTCCTCGAAGCGGAGGCGAGGTCTGAGGGTGCCAAGCCACACCCGGACAGTCGATCCCACTGGGCCCCACACATACTGCTTCCCCCCCCCAACGGACTCGCGGGAGGGCGCAAGCACAACCCAACAACCCAGGGCTCGCTCTGGGAGGCAGACCCCACTTAAGTGCCTGTTGTAGGGGACTCACAGTGCACAGGAGGGCGGGGCCCCGGCGAAAGCGCCCGCTCTGATAGGCGTGCCCTGCACTGGTGGGCGGGGCGACAGCGACAGCACCTGCTGACGCAGACACGCCTACACAGAAGGGAGGGAAGAACTACACAGACTTCCAGATGCGCAAATCACAAAGAAACATAACTCAGTTCATCAAAGGACAAGCCAACTCGCCAGCTCCAAAAAGCAGCACGACTGGAGAGGAGATGGAGAATAAAAAAGCAAATGAGGACATGTTAACAGGAATGATCGAAACCGTCAGAAATGAAATCAGAAAACAATTCCAGGAGTTTAGAGCGGAAATCTGGAAGGACACCCAGGAAGCCAAGAAAGAAATGGAAGCAAAACTGGATACAATGCAAGCCTCGTTTAAAGAAATGGAAGCAAAAATGGATATAATGCAAGCCGCCTTTAAAGAAAATCTCCACACCCTGAGAATTGAAATGCATGAAAAAATAGACTTAAAATACAACTCTTTAAAGGAAGAAATTTCCACGATCAGAGCTGATATGACAACCATGAATAGCTCTCTGACATCCATAAACTCCGCAATTGAAACCATAACACAAAGAGTGGACCATATGGAATCCAGAATCTCTCGCCTGGACGATGAAGCAGCTGACAACAACCAGAAAATGACCACACTCCAAGAAAAGGTGAAGCTTCAGGGAAGATTACTCCAGGAACTAATGGACAAAGACAAGAGATATAATCTGCGTATAATTGGAATAGAAGAAGGAGCCGAATATCAGAGCAGAGGGCTTAATCATGTTCTCAATAAAGTTATTGCAGAAAACTTCCCCAATCTCACAGGGGACCCCATCCAGGTAACCGAAGCCTATAGGACACCTGGCAGGCCAGACCCCAGGAAAACCACCCCAAGGCACATAATATTCAAGACTACAGACCTCAAGATTAAAGAGCAAATTCTGAATTCAGCCAAAGCGAAGAAGGAAACTTTTTTCAATGGGAAGAGGATTCGAATAACATCCGACTTATCCACACAAACTTACCAAGCTCGAAGTGAGTGGAAGAACACCATCCAAGTACTTCAGAATAACAATTTACAACCTCGGATCAAATATCCAGCGAAACTGGAGTTCACATTCGAAGGGAGAACCAGATCTTTCCACACCAAAGAGGAGCTAAAGGAGTATGTGAATAAAAAACCAGCCCTACAGCGAATATTAAGAGGGGAAGCCCACCCAACAGAGATCGTAAAAGACACACAGACAGATTCAGAAAGAAACTTCAATAGCCAAAGTCCAGCAGAAACACAAGCTCACTAAAGACAAGAAGAAAAAAAAAAAACAACAGGAAAAAACAGCCCAACAAGAAAATGGAAGGAGAAAAAACACCCTTATCCTTGATCTCTTTAAATATAAATGGCTTAAACTCCCCGATCAAGAGGAGCAGACTGGCAGAATGGATCCGCAAGCAAAAAGTTGACATCTGTTGTCTACAAGAGACCCACCTTACAGCAAGGGACAAAAACAGGCTTCGAATGAAAGGATGGAGCAAGATCTACCAAGCAAATGCACCCACCAAAACGGCAGGTGTAGCCATCCTGATCTCAGACAAGCTGGATTTCTCTTTAAAGTCCACTCAAAAAGACAAAGAAGGACACTACATATTGATACAAGGAAAAATCCAGAATCAAGACATCACGGTGATAAATGTATACTCACCGAACAAAAGAGGCCCGACATATGTCAAGCAAATTCTCACAGAATTACAGAGCAAGATAGATGCAAACACAATCATAGTGGGTGACTTTAATACTCCTCTCTCTCCAAGAGACAGATCCAACACCCAGAGGATTAGTAAGGGAGCTGAGGACCTAAATAACACCATTGCCCAAATGGATCTAACAGACCTATATAGAACCTTCCACCCTACAGAGACCCAATACACCTTCTTTTCAGCAGCCCATGGATCATATTCCAAAATAGACCACGTCATAGCCCACACAAAGAACCTCAGCAAATACAAAAGAATTGACATCATCCCATGTATTATATCTGATCACAGTGGATTAAAGGTAACCCTCAACAACAAAGGATACCACAGAGCCTATACACACTCTTGGAGGCTAAACCCCACGCTGCTATCCAACACTTGGGCCACAGATCAAATTAAAGATGAAATCAACGAATTCATAAGCCACAATGACAAAGAAAACACATCACAAAGAAACCTATGGGACACAGCTAAGGCAGTACTGAGGGGCAAGATCATTGCACTCAGTACCCACATTAAAAGAATGGAAGCAGAGCAGGTGAATACCCTCACGATGAAACTAAAACAACTGGAGAAACAAGAAATGACAGAATCTAAAACGACTAGGAGGGGAGAGATTACAAAGATTAAAGAAGAGATAAATCTGATTGAAAATAGAAAGACCATTCAACAAATAAATAAGACTAAAAGCTGGTTCTTTGAGAAAATAAACAAAATTGACAGACCCCTTGCAAGACTCACAAAAAAAAGAAGAGAAGAGACTCATATACGTAAAATCAGGGACTCCACAGGAAAAATTACAACAAATACACACGATATTCAAACAATCATAAGGAGCTATTTCCAAAACCTCTACTCAACAAAAAACAATAATTTTACAGAAATGGATCAATTCTTAGAGAAGTACAAACTGCCCAAACTGAACCAAGAAGAAATAAATCAACTAAATAAACCAATAACTTACGGTGAGATACAGGAGGTAATCAAGAACCTCCCTACTAAGAAAAGCCCAGGCCCAGATGGATTCACCAATGAATTCTACAAAACCTTTAGTGAGGAGCTAATTCCAATACTCCTCAAACTCTTCCGCGAAATAGAAACGGAGGGAAAAATCCCGAACTCATTCTACGAAGCTAATATCATACTCATCCCCAAACCAGGCAAAGATCCAACAAAAAAAGAGAACTACAGACCAATATCACTAATGAACACAGATGCAAAGCTCCTCAATAAAATATTAGCTAACAGGATCCAGAAAGTGATCAAGAATATCATACATCATGACCAAGTAGGCTTCATCCCTCAGTCACAAGGATGGTTCAACATCCGTAAATCAATCAATGTAATTCACCACATAAACAGAACTAAAATCAAGAATCACATTGTTATCTCAGTCGATGCCCAAAAAGCCTTTGACAAAATACAACATCCATACCTATTAAAAGCTTTGGAGAGAACAGGAATAGATGGAACATTCCTCAAAACAATAAAAGCCATATACAACAGACCAACTGCTAATATCATATTAAATGGAGAGAAACTTAAATCATTCCCCCTAAACACAGGAACAAGACAAGGATGCCCACTCTCCCCACTTCTGTTCAACATAGTACTGGAATCCCTAGCCATAGCAATAAGGCAAGAGGAGGACATCAAAGGGATCCACATCGGCAAGGAAGAAATCAAGTTATCCCTATTCGCAGACGACATGATCTTATATCTCAAGGACCCAAAAAACTCAGTACCCAAACTCCTACATCTAATAAACCAATTTGGCAAAGTAGCAGGATACAAAATCAATCCACAAAAGTCAGCAGCTTTTCTGTACACCAGCAATAGACAAACAGAAAAGGAAATTATGGAAACGATTCCATTTACAGTAGCCAAAAAAAGAATAAAGTACCTAGGGATCAACTTAACCAAGGACGTGACGGACCTATTCAATGAAAACTACAAAAATCTAATAAGGGAAATCAAAGAAGACACAAGGAGATGGAAAGACCTCCCATGCTCATGGGTAGGCAGAATCAATATAGTGAAAATGGCCATACTGCCCAAATTGTTATACAAATTCAATGCAATACCTATCAAAATCCCAGCCACATTCTTCACTGAAATAGAGAAACCAATCCATAAGTTCATATGGAACAGCAAAAAACCTAGAATAGCCAAAGCAATTCTAGGCAAAAAACATAGTGCAGGAGGTATCACCATACCAGACTTCAAGCTCTACTACAAGGCCATCATAACAAAAACAGCATGGTATTGGTATAAAAACAGATCGGAAGACCAGTGGATTAGAATTGAAGACCCAGAAATAAAACCGCACTCTTACAGCCAACTGATATTCGACAAAGGAGCTAAAGACATACAATGGAATAAACATAGCCTCTTCAACTACTGGTGCTGGGAGAACTGGGCAGCCATATGCAGAAAACTCAAAGTAGACCCAAGCCTATCACCATGCACCAAGATCAACTCAAAATGGATCAAGGACCTCAACATCAGACCTGAATCCTTGAAACTACTGAAGGACAGAGTAGGAAAGACACTAGAACTTATAGGCACAGGAAGGAACTTCCTGAATAGAGTCCCAGGCGCACAACAAATAGGGGAAAGACTCAACAAATGGGACTACTACAAATTAAAAAGTTTCTGCACAGCTAAGGTCATAGCCACCAAAATAGAAAGACAGCCAACGATATGGGAAAGGATATTTACCAGCACAGCAACAGACAAAGGCCTGATATCTGTCATCTACAGAGAACTCAAAAAACTAAGCCCCTCCAAGCCCAATAAACCTATTAGGAAATGGGCAAAAGAGCTAAAGAGAGACTTCACAAGAGAAGATATAAAAATGGCAAAGAAACACATGAGGAAATGCTCAACATCCCTGCTAGTAAAGGAAATGCAAATAAAAACAACCCTGAGATACCACCTCACCCCAGTTAGAATGGCCTATACTCTGAACTCAGGAAACAACAAATGCTGGAGGGGCTGTGGGGAAAGAGGAACCCTTCTCCATTGTTGGTGGGAGTGCAAATTAGTACAGCCACTTTGGAGAACAGTATGGAGGTTTCTCAAAAAGCTCAATATAGACCTACCCTATGACCCAGCCATACCACTCCTAGGCATCTATCCTAAACAGCAAAACCCAAGATATCAAAAGGACATTTGTACTTCCATGTTTATCGCAGCACAATTCACAATAGCCAAAATTTGGAAACAACCCAGATGCCCCTCCACAGATGAATGGATCCAAAAAATATGGTACTTATACACAATGGAATACTACATAGCGATTAGGAATGGTGAAATATTGTTATTTGCAGGGAAATGGTCAGAACTCGAACAAATAATGTTGAGTGAGACAAGCCTAGAACACAGAAAACAAAGGGGCATGATCTCCCTGATATATGACTGTTAACAAAGGGAGATGGAGAGACAGTAGAGACCAAGTCTGTGAACACTGTATATGTGCTTGATACATTGTATACTGCATATGGGTCTACCTGACCTAGACAAGGGATGGGAAAACAGGTTGTAAGATATCACAAGAAATGTACACAATGCCCTACTATGTAACTGCACCCTCTTTGCACAGCACCTTGTAAAAAAAAAAAAATTTATGTTCAATTGATAATAAAAAAAAAATAAAAAAAAATAAAAAAAAAAAAAAAAAAAAAAAAAAGAAAATGTTCAGGATTGGTGGTAAAAATGTATTTCCGTTTTTTTTTATTTTTTGCTTGGTCATGGGACTTGAACTCAGGGACTAGGCACTGTCCCTGAGCTTTTTCACACAAGGGTAGCACTCTACCATTTTGAGTTACGCTACCACTTCCTGTTTACTGGTGGTTAATTGGATATAAAGAATTTCAAGGACTATCCTGACCAGGTTGGCTTCCTACCACAATCCTCAGATTTCAGCCTTCAGAGTAGGATTGCTTCGGGCACCCAGCTTGTGAAATAGTGCTTCTTCAGGCACTAAAACAAGTGTATGATTTGTCATGTTTAGTCACAAGCCTCTGTTAAAGGATCATTAGTTAATTGCAGATCTGTGCTAAGAGTAACTGTTCTCCTGATGGCCATAGGGAATGTGTCTTTCAGCATTCCTCTGGAACTCCATGGCCGAATGGTATATCTTACTCTTTGGTCAGGCTTTTTTTTTTTTTTTTTAACTTTTCAAGTGTACAACTGGCTACATTCATGGCTATAAGCATAGTATTCAAGGTCTTTTTCAAAATAAGTGAGATCTGACTAGTAACAACTGCTTGGGGCAGGGTTGTAATGGGTTTCTTTTTTAGGAACTCTTCTTTAAGATGTTGCCTCCGGAGTTTCTGCTCTGATAAAAAACTTTAAATCATAATTCAGTTTTATTGTAGCATTATGGAATTTGAGAGCAATTTTATGAAGCTGATCTTGGTATCCTCAACTGTTGACAAATGACTCTTAATGTTTAGTTTGGTGCAAGATGCTAGGAATATAGGTCTAATTCCTTTATTCAAACTCAGTAAATGGTTTGGGACAATTAATTTCCAATTGTTTCCCAGTAGAGCAGATTTACTTGTATATTAATGAGGCACAGGTGTTAGGCCCCTAGTGTCTGCATGCCTGGGAGGCATATTTCAGTTGTTTATCTACTCAGCCATAGGTACTGCAAGGTACTCAAGCTTGCCTTTAACAGTTTTTACAGTGAGGCTTTTTAATTTTTTGATGTTTTCTTCAAATTTGCCTGCACCTGTTAAAATTTTAAAACCAATCATGTAGAAAGAAGTCAAAAATATTTCAATAGTAAGTAGTACTAAAAGTAGTCTCCTAAACTAAGCTGCCCAACATAACACTAAAAAGAAACAGATTTATTCTAACAAATATTTCATGTGAAAAGCCAATACAACCAATAGGACACTTTTTCTTGAATATTTTTGGAGTAGGTGTCTTTGTCAATGTATAACTCAGTCACACGTTTATATTAATTTGTTGTTGTTTCTTTCTTGTTTCCACTGAACTGCATGACCAACATTTTAGAGGAAATAAAATAGCCTCTATAGACATCATGTATTTCAGTAGCTGGCGTAATTATAGCTATCTACATATTCATTAAGTTTCAAAAGAACTGTCTAAAAAAGACAGCTACACATTCAGAAACAGAACACAACTAAATATACATTTTAAAAGTTACATTTCATGCATGTATTTGAAATTAACTTCCTGTACCACTGCACTCAAAGCAGAAGTACTTAACAAAAGGGTTCCCATGCTTTGATTTCTTTCCTATAGGAAGGAATGGGAAGAACTGTTTGTAAACAACAATTATTTGGCAACTGTAAGGCAGAAGGGGATTAATGGGCAGCTGAGAAGCAGCAGGTTCCGCAGCATTTGCTGGAAGGTAAGAAGAAAATATTTATTTACAGTTTGTGGTTGTGATATACCAGCATCCTACCTGATACATTGGAATAGTACCCATTCAGGGGATCACTGAATCTTCTAAGATGCTTCACTTCCAATACTTTGCCCATCCATGTTTGTTTTTCTTAGAACATTTACTAATTAAAGTTAAGTCCTTTTAGTCTTTGACTTACTATGGATTGTAAAAGAATCATTTGAAATAATGTCATTTTGTTTCTTTTAATGGTGCAAATTTCAGAACAACACAATTATGTTACCTACAAGGTTTTACAGAAATTCTTGAAGTCAGATAGTTGGCAGAGGTGGTATCTTTCAAGTTCTTGTTATCGTGTGCCATCATTTAGTCATCCTCCTGTTTAATTCGCTTTTTCAACAAAGACCAGAAAAGATTTTTTACATTTCTTTTTCTGTTACAAAATGAGGGTATCAAAAATTGAAAGGAAATAGAGTTCATCTCTTTCAGCAGTAAAATGTCATTGGTTATAAAGGCTAATAGGAATGATCATCTGCAGTTAGCTTTTTATTTGCTCTGAACAAAAAGCTTCCAAAATAAATTCAGGCTTGGACTAATTTTTGCTGACTTTTTATCAAAAGTTTTAGTGCTGTATGCAAAATCAAATTTAGTAAAGTCTGTATAAATCAAGACATTCATGGTACATTAGAAAAATTGTACATTTAATAAGGTAGATTTAATAATTAAAATTCATTTTTCTTCTGTAAGCTGCTAGAAAATTTGTATGAGGATATTTGTGCTCAACTTCATCCCATGTTCTTTAACTTTTAGTATGCTTAATTTGCTAAAAACAAACCTAAATCCTGAATTATTTTAATATTAAACAAAATTAAATCTATCTTTTAAAAGATGCTTATTTTTGTAAGCTAATTGCCATTAGTAAATTACATTTTTTCTTCTAAAAGGAATAATTTTACTTCTTACCCAGTGTCCTCTAACCTTCAGACTGCTCTTCTATTTTCTTTCTTTTTTTTTTTGGCCAGTCCTGGGCCTTGGACTCAGAGCCTGAGCACCATCCCTGGCTTCTTCCCGCTCAAGGCTAGCACTCTGCCACCTGAGCCACAGCGCCCCTTCTGGCCGTTTTCCATATATGTGGTGCTGGGGAATCGAACCGAGAGCCTCATGTGTAGGAGGCAAGCACTCTTGCCACTAGGCCATATTCCCAGCCCTTCTATTTTCTTTTAAGAAAAACCTCAAACACAGAAATAACTAATTCAATCTTTCATTTTTAAATAAATCTATCACTCCCAGTAAGATTGGAATATAAAATGGGAAATATACTTGAATGAGTTTTGTTTTGAGTTTAATATAAATCTGGAAGGGAACTTGATTCCATTTTAAGTTGTCGCTTTTGAGATAATATTTTTTAACCTTTAATTATTCAGGCTTGAATTTTCTATTATGTATTTCTTAAATATCCCCAAATATTTCCAAATATATGTTATTAGAAATTGGAATAATTATATGATTGTGGAATACCACCAATGGATGTCTTTTCCATTTTCAGATATGTCTGTTTGACCTAGTTTCACTGTGTATTTATTTGAATTTTTATAAACTTTGTCTTCCTTTTTTCTTCATAGCTATTTCTTTGTGTTCTTCCTCAAGATAAAAGTCAATGGATAAGTAGAATTAAAGAATTGAGAGCCTGGTATAGCAGTATTAAGGAAATAGTGAGTAAATAATACATATAACTTACATAATTATTTTCTTATGTGTACTTTTAAGTCCAAGAACCTGATCCATGTTTGTGTTTTCTTTTTGTTTTAACTAGCATATCACAAACCCAAGGAAAGTTGTTGGCCAACAAGATTTGATGATCAACAATCCCCTTTCACAGGATGAAGGAGTAAAGTTCACCTTTCTTTTTACCTCATAAGAGCATGCTATGTGACTGGTTTACTAATAAGAACATGCTATGTGACTACTAGAAAATTAATATGAAAGAAGTTTGTTTTATGCCAAATATTTTCTTTACATACTGAATTACCTAAAAGCTGATGGAAATGATTCTGCACTAAACCTGTATTATATTATAGGGAGTTTATAACTTGTTGCTGTGAATGTCACTACAGAGAAGTTTCTTGGGTCTCTTAAGCACTGACAGTTCAAAAGAAGAGTATACAGATAAGGATAAGGCTGTGTTAGCAAGCTTACTTTGAAAAATGGAATGGCTGAGAAAATCCTTCTTAGATGACCACCAAGAGTGATGGCCCCATTTGGCAGGACTAATTCCCAGGAAGAAAGAAATAACTGTTTGTAGAAGTCTGTAAAAAAGTTTTCAAAAGGTCAAGGAAGAATTGGGGTAATTTTTCAGTTGCTGATATTTATCTGAGAATGTTTTAATCTCATGTAATACATGATGTTAGCATTAGTTTTTCCTGATATACATAATTAGTATGTGATATTTAGTATAGAAAGTAAAATATTAAGTAATTTTTTAAATGTTCCTGAAGTCTACAATTTAAATCTATATAACAACCTTCAAGCTTACTAAACAAGCTTTGCAATAAACAAACATTTTAGTGCATTGAGAATTCAAGTCAGGTTCTAATAGGGAACATTTTGTTGGTGGGCTCTGCATTATCCAAATGCCTTTTTGTTATTGGCACCGGAAGCATTCCCTTTATAGAGATAATATAAAATTTTAAAACATACAATAATACCAGATAGAAGCTGGGCATTAGTTGCTCAGGCCTATAATCCTAGCTACTCAGGAGGCTGAAGTCTGAGGATTGTGATTTGAAGCAAGCCCAGGCAGGAAAGTTTATCTTATCTCCACATAACCACCAGAAGACCAGAAGTGGAGTTGTAGCTCAAACTGGTAAAACATTAGTCTTCAGCAAAATGCTTATGGACAGTACCCAGGCCCTGAGTTCAAGCTCCATGAGCAACCAAAAAAAAAAAAAAACACAACAAAAACAGACTGGAAAAATTGGTGTTAAAGTGTATATTTTTGTGTTAGACTAAATTTTAACAATTACTATAATCTTAAATTTCCTATGCAAGAAACCTGAACAGATAACTTAGGAAAGAATTAATCTTTAAATTATTAAATTGAAGTTATACAACTCAAGCAAAGGTATGTGATTTGTTAATTAGGTTGTTCTTATTTCAGAGTCTTTGGAATAAATTCTTCCAAGATAAAGAGCTTCGATCAATGATTGAACAAGATGTCAAAAGAACGTATGTAACCTTTACTTTCACTAATTCAAATTAATGTCAGTTAATAATTGGTATTTTAGCAAATGTAAAACCTGTAGTGGAGCCTTCACTGAATTCAGTATTCTGTTAGTCATGAAGGATTTTTGAGCAGATTTTCATAGTAAGGACTATTTTCATTCTCAAAATGCAGATTACAGTATACCTTTTTTTTCAAAATAAACTGTTTAGAATATTAAGATGAATAATTTTATTGATTTCCGACAGTTATTTGAAATCAGGTGATTCTGTTACATTTTTATGGGGAGTCATTCTATTACTATTACTAGAAAAATTTAGCCAAGCTATTTTTCATTATTTTCTGTGTATGTGTGTCGGTACAGAATTTGAACTCAAGGGGCCTAGCATAGCATTCTCACTCATGGCTAGTGCTCTGTCACATGAGCCACACATTTATTCTAGTTAATGGAAAACGGAATCTCTACTACTTTTCTGCCCTGATTGACTTTAAAACTAAATCCTCCTGGTCTTAGCCTCCTGAGTCACTAGGATTACAGGTGTGAATAAGATCAAGCTACTGTGTGTGTGTGTGTGTGTGTGTGTGTGTGTGTGTGTGTGTGTGTGTGTGTGTGTCCAGGGGCTCAAACTCAGGGACTGGGCACTGTCCCTTTTTTACTCAATGCTAACACTCTACCACTTGAGCCACACTCCCACTTCCAGCTTTTGGGTGGTTAATTGGAGAGAAGTCTCATGGAGTTTCCAGCTTCAAAATGTGATCCTCAGTTTTCAGCCTTCTGAGTAGCTGGGATTACAGGTATTACTGTTTAAATGACAACTATTGACTATTTTTTTATTATTATTACATTATTGCTAGGATTGTAGGTCAAAACTTCAAGCCTCATACTTTTGCTTAACTTTTTGCTCAAGTCTGATACTGTGCCATTAGAGCCAAAGCTCCACTTTTGACTTTTTTTGCTAGAGATGAATCTCATGGAATTTTTTGCACAGGCTGACTTCAAAGTACAACCTTTAAATCTCAGCCTCTGAGCAGCTAGAATTACAAGCATGAACTACTACTTCCTAGTGTCAAAACTATTACATCTTAGCATTTTCCTTTCTCTTTCTCTTGAAGCTTTTCTGATTTGCAGACAATCTCAATTTCCTCAGTATTTACCATGAAAAAGAACGATGTATTTAGCACAGAGTTAACATCACATAACTTTTATGTGTTTTGAACTACATCTTTCTCAGTCATATATTGGAAAGTAGATGGAATTTGTGTAGAGATTCTAGAATGAGTTCCAAATCATATATGCTCTAATTGCAGGGAGATTTCTTCTAACATTTCCCCTTCCATTTCTATCCTCTTCTATAAAATGGGATATTAACAATTACCTCACAAGAATTTCTGGATTGATAAATACAGGCTAAGCAGCAATTATTTAGAATGTTTAGACATATAAGTGTTTGAGATTTATAGACATATTCTAATTACCACAAATGATGGAAACCATGCAACCTGTTTCTCTGGGTCCTGACTTAGGTTTTTTTAATGTAATATTTTCCAAGTCTTTTATTTCTTTATGAATGATACAACATTATTCTTTCTAATGGAGGAATAGAATTCTATTGTATATATTTACCACATTTTCTTGATCAATTTATCGATTGTGGGGCATCTAAGCTGACTCCATACTTTGGTTGTGGTGAATAATGCTTCAGGGAATATGTTAGTGCTGTTAGCTTTTTGTGTGCCTTGTTTGTGCTCTATTGGATAAACACCTGGGAGTGGGATTGCTAAATCATAGGATGGGTATCTCTATGTTTAGTTTTTTGAAGACCCTCCATACTGCTCTCCAGAGTGGTTGAACAAGCTTACATTCTGACCAACAGTGTAATAGAGTTCCTTTAGAGTTTCTACACCAACATTTGATATTGTCAGTTTTTATTATATTGCTTATAAATCTACAAATAAGCACACTGGGTGGTAATCAAGTGGATACAAATGAATTAACTGAAGTATAATAACTATGGAAAGTGAAAATAGTGTAATTCTTTAAAAAGACTAAGTCAGAGCCAAACAAAATAAGTACCAGGAAATGGGTATTTGCAAGAGGGGAGGATGGGGCCAAGGGAAGAAGGGAAGAAAAATTAAGGGGGAGGGGAGGGAGGGAGGGTGGGAGAATGCAGGCAAGAATTAATTTTATAAACCACAGAATTGAGAAATGTAAGGGAAGGGATGGGTTGAAAGGGGGTGAAGATCCTGAAGTGATGGCACAGATCGAAATACATTGTACACATGAACTGCTTTGCTAAAGGCAAAAAAAATAAAAGATCCAAAACATATAACTTAAAATTAACATAGGTGAGGAAAAAGGGTAGGTTGGTAGGACAGGGTCAGAATGTTAAAAGGTGTAACATTGATGCTGAGAGTCTGTTGTAGTATTCCAAATAAGGTATATTTGGATTATTAGGGATATAAATCACAGATACAATAAAAAGAACAAAAGGAAATAGGTTGGGAATATGTATTTTCTATATTTTCTTTAAAAATGAAGGTTATTATATGTAGTTTTTCACAATCACCAATTGCATTCCATTTTCACTGCTCTGTTTTGGGTACTTTTTCTTCCTACCCATATTGCTGGTTTAATTGTTCCCATTGAATCTGGTATCTTTTGCTATAGATTTACTTTTTTGTCATGTGACAGCCCAAATACTCCTCTCAGAGCAAATTTCTACTTGTGCTGCTTGCTTACTTGTTGAAAGGGGTACCATTGATTAAGATGCACTCCATTCGTAAACTGCTTTGGTGAATAGCAACTCCTTTGTACAGCCACTTAAAAACAATAATAATATTTTAAAAAGAAAGAAATTCAAGTGTTTGACATCTGGGGATACTTGCATTGAGTTTCCCAATTGACCATCCCAGAAGTTCAAAATTGAAAATGCTCTAAAATCCAGAACTTGCTAAATGTCATGTCAGTGTTCCCAAAAATTTGGATTTTGGGAGCATTTTCAATTTTGGATTTTTACATTATGCATGCTCAACCTATTATATGTGCAGCCATGGTGGTAATTTAGAAATTTACAGTTTAAGCTGTAGTTTTGTCTATACATGAACTCTTAGTATGTCTATTACCATGTGAAGGTCTCCAGCTTGCTAATATTCTCTTTCTATACCCTAAATACTGAATAAATTAAATGACATGTTCTGGCACTTAAGTTGTATAACTTACTTTGTTATAAATAAGAATAAATTTACATAATATATAGTTATATAATATATAAAATAAGAATGATAATTTTATATATCTAAAATTATATATTACATAATACATACAATTATATACTTATGTATAAACATAATGTATAATTTAAACTGAATATAAGTCATATTCTTTTTTTTTTCTTTTTTTTTTGCCAGTCCTGGGGCTTGAACTCAGGGCCTGAACACTGTCCCTGGCTTCTTTTTGCTCTAGGCTAGCACTCTGCCACTTGAGCCACAGCGCCCCTTCTGGCCATTTTCTATATACGTGGTGCTGGGGAATCGAACTCAGGGCTTCATGTATACAAGGCAAGCACTCTTGCCACTAGGCCATATCCCCAGCCCATAAGTTATATTCTTATATATATATAACGTAAGTTCAAGTTTCAAAATGGACAAGTGGAGGATTTTTATTTTTAATCTAAAACGAAAGTAGAGCTATATGCTAAGAAGCACCTGTAATCCTGGCTACTAGAGGTTTATAATTCAAGGGTACTCAAGGTTAAGGCCCCATCTTAACCAATAAACTTGGCCTGGTGATGTACTCATAATCCCAGATCCAAAGCTAGTTCAGAGACTGAGAATATTATGGTTCATGATCAGCTAGGAAAAAGTTAGTGTGACCACCCTTGAGTAAATAAGCCAGGTCTGATGGTTACCTGTATTCCTAGCTAAGTGGGAGGCATTGATTAGAGGACCATGGTCCAAGGCATGCTGAGAATGAAAACACAAGACTATATATGAACAATAACTAAAAGCAAAAAATGGCTGATGATGTGACTCAAATGGTATAGTTTCTGTCCAGTAAGTAAAAGGCCCTGAATTCAAACTCCAGCATTGTAAATAATAAAAATATGTCCAATTCAGAGAATCATGGGTTTAGGAGTTATATTAAAAAAAAAAGCCATAGCAAGATGGGAGTATGGGATTAGTTTGGTTAGCTTGAATTATCTAAGTAACAAGGAACTAACCCATTTTTATAGTAAACCTACCCTCAGAGGAATCGTCGTTCAGTTCTAGATCTCTCTAATAACTAATAATGTCAGAAAATAGACCATCATTATATTGGCATACACAAAAAATTTAATAAATAAGGTATTTCCTTGTTAATCATTAAAGAATCTATATAATCAGTGGCAGAAAAAAATCCTTCATAAAAACAAAAGTACAGCATGAAATAAGCCAGAAACACACTAAGTGCTGAAAATGGACATCTTAAAAATGGACATCTTCAGACTGATCTGTCTCATAAGCAGAATTTTAATCTCTTAGTACAGTTGTTAACGCAAATGGATGATTCATGGCACTGTTGCAGTCATAGCCTAAGAGACCATAGGAGCCAACTTGGATAATGGAAATTGAAAGCTAAAGAGGAAAATGCAGTTTTGATAGTCAACCTAAATTATAATTATAACTTGTTCATTATCATAGTTATTTAGTTCTTTTTAGATTTCTGTTTCTCTGTATGGGAAAGTGCTCGCTTTTATTTTTTCTAGGTATTTTCCTTGTGAAAATAGATACTTATTTTCTTAAGTATGTTCCTCCATGAGTGTATTGGATTTGCAGGAGAACACGTGACAGATAAGAGTCTGTTGTAATATTCCAAATTAAGGTATATTTGGATTATTAGGGATTTAAATCACAGATACAATAAAAAGAACAAAAGGAAATAGCTTGGGAATATGTATTTTCTTTTTTTAAAAAATAAAGGTTATTATATGTAGTTTTTCACATTCATCAATTGCATTCCATTTTCACTGCTCTGTTTTGGGCACTTTTTCTTTCTACCTATATTGCTAGTTTAATTGTTCCCATTGGATCTGGTATCTTTTACTTTAGATTTACTTCTCATGTGACAGCCCAATTACTCCTCTCAAAGCAAATTTCTTACTTACTCCAAAATTTCCTCTGATTTCTCCTAAGCTACAGAAAAATGGACTTGCCTAGCTTTTCTAGCATACATCCCCCTTTTAGAAGAGAGTTTCTGACAGTATTCCATAAAGAGGTAGTGTACTTTCTGTTTTCTATAAAGTGTAATATTTCCTTCCTTCCTCTGCTGGAATGCTACTTCCCTCTATTGCTTTCTATTGTACTCTTGGAACTCACCTGACTTCGGAATTCATCTCCACTATGTGCATGATACATTTTCTAGTCTTACAGCTAGAAATAATTTGCACCTTTTTCATATTCTATAGAATTTGCTTTATATTATATTACTTAATGTGCATATCTGTATGTATGTATGTATGGATGTATATATGTATGTATGTATGTATGTATATATATATATAGAGAGAGAGAGAGACAGACAGACAGACAGACAGAGACACAGAGAGATACATATATATCGAGGTGGGGGCAGATTTTGGTGCCAGTCCAGGGGCTTAAACTCAGAGCCTGGGTACTGTTTCTGAGCTTTTGTGCTCAAAGTTAGTGTTTTACCACTAGAGCTCAGTTCAATTTCCAACTTTTGTGGATAATTAGAGATGAGACTCTCATGGACTTTCTTGCCTAGGTTGGTCTCAAACTACAATCCTCCGATCTCAGCCTCCTGAGTCACTAAGATTAACCAGCACCCAACTGTATTATTTAATTTTGTTTGGTCTTATTTAGATCATATTTCCAGTTGATATACATGCAATACATTTATACTAATGTCTCAAGATGTTGGGCACTGGAGATGCCAGTGTACCCATGTATGAAGTGTACCCATAATAAGCTCAAAGCCTAATAGATAACACAGGGAAGAGAGGCCTCATTGTAGGATAATTAATGCCTTAGAAGCAGTATGAAATTGAGCTCTGATGCTAGCTAAGGTCTCATCTTTCTACCCCACAATAGACCTCAGAATGCCACCAGTCTTCTTTTGTTTTTATTATACTGAATATTACCAAATCAGGGTTTACTAAATAATTTGTTGTGAATCTTATAACTGATGACCTGTGTTCTTTAATTTTAGTTATACTCTTTAACATCTTCTTAATATTCTGAGACGTATGTGTACTTTAAGTATTACTTTTGTGGTCTTTTAGTCTGAATTTAAACGCAAAATAGATCTATATTTGTGCCGTCATCGTTTCTGAATTTACTTGATCCAAATAAGTCACAGTGTTAAGTATCTAACTCTTGGACTGATTTTAAAATTCTTTTACTCACCCTTTTTGCCTCAAAGCATTTGTATCCATTTCAATTAATTATTCCTCACCTCATCCATCATGAAGTTGTTTCTATTTCTATTCTTACTCCTGAAATATCCTGAAAAACAAGGGAAATAAAAGAACTTCTAGTTTATATTATTTATGATTTAGAATTTGAATTATCTATTCTGAACAACTTTTCCATGTTCAAAATGATCTAACAATAATATTAAATCTCAACATCACTTCAAATGAAAAGAAATAATGAGTTCAGGATGCAATATCATTTCTGTATTGTATGCCAAAGAAATATGTTATTTGGTCTATCAAAGTCTATTCTGAATATCTATATCAATCATCATTTTCAGAATAACGTATTTATAAGCTTTTGCTAAGTAGTATCATCTTTTCGTCAAATGTGTTCTCTCAGAATAATTGATTGAAATTCTTTACGTTTTGTTACCTTGTCCATATTTAAAATATTTGACTGCCTAGTGGATTTGATAGTCAACATCTTTAATAATCTTTTGGTCCACTGATATTCAGTTGCCATCGGTAATATTTTACTTTGCTCTGTTTTCTATTTAAATCTATGTAATATTGTTATATTTTGTTAAGATGCAACATCCTCATTTTAATGCTTCTTTTTGTTTATAGTTTCTATGTTGTCCAAGATTCAGATATATTGTAAGCAAACTTTGTTTTCTCACTTTAAAAAATCTTACCATTTATTATTTTGAGAATTCATTAATCCTTTGTAAAATTCTTTTTAAAATCAGAAAGGTGTGGTATCCAGTTTTTTAGACACCAAGTACATGTCATGTGGCTATTTAAATTAAGAGAACAAAAACACTAAAAATTCAGAAGTATCTACATTTAGGTGTTAATTGGACTGTGCATATATGTAACATTTGTATCATTATAAAATGTCCTTTTGGACAATAGTGTATAGGTTATTCATGGTTATATTTCATAGATATGAATACTTGTTATTCATGTTAAACATGTAAGTATGGCCTATACTTCATATTTACTTTCTCTCCCCTTAGCAAACTCTATGAATTATTATAATACATAAGTCTAAGCTTTTGGTCAAATGTAATTCTTACATGGTGTTTTATGGTTGGAAACTAGTTTTGCAAATCTTTATGAGTGAGTTTATTTTATTTACTTTTTTTTAAAGAACCCAATTCCATTAGTTCCTACTTTAACAGAAATGCTTCCTTCTAATTTGGTTGCCATGTTTTGCAAAAATTGGTATCTTTGATGTTGGTATCTTTTACAGTTTCCTCCTAGCCCATTTTCTCTTTAAAAAAAAATTCCTCAGGGAAAGGAGAATTTTACAAGCAATTTCAGAGCAGAATTGATTTTGGTGTCTGTTAATGCAGACAATCTGCCCAGTGTTAAAATGTTAAGGGGAAAAAAAAATACAAGCTGCCATATTCATGTGATCACACCAAAATAGCAGCTTGTATTTATATTTTCAGTCTCCTTGAGGTGGACTGCAGGCACACATGAATGAGTAGATGTACTTGGTGTTGTGTTGTGATTTTTATTTCATGCAGGCAAAGTACATACTTGTGCATGCACGACCAGCCCTCACATATGCACTTGTTCACAGCCGACAAAGTGAAAACTACAACACAAGCCGCTCTCTTAAGAGTTGTCAGCAACCTGTATGTGCGTTTCTTAAATACTAAGGAGGGGGAAAACAAATTTTCTGGAGCAGGAGAAACATTTTTGTGCCCAATAGCCTATAGTTTTTCCTCACTTCCTATTTAAGGCAAAAACCAAACAATCCTTATTGCTTTGTGTGGGTGGGTATCTTTGTGTATTTTCCTGTTCGGCTTGTTTTAAAGCATGTACTTCCCATTTTACATCTTATATAAGCATCTGAGCTATTCTAATTTATGAGCTTTTTAAAACTAGGTTATTGTTTTTGTTTGTTTGTTTGTTGATGTTTGAATGAAAACAAAAGTTTTTTTGCTCCAGAACATAGCAGTGCTGTGATTACTATCCACACACCCTAAGTCTTTGCAATTTGGAATGAGGAGTACACAAGGTATCACAGATATGGCTGCTAACCAGAAGAATTTTTGCTTTAAGGTATTCCTTATTTTAAATCAGCCATGTTTAGAAGGGTTCAAATTCATTAAGCCTGTATTTCCAGGTGTGACACAGTTTTGCAGTACAAATTTGTGTGTGTATATACTGTATACTTGTATATTTTCCCCTAACTTTCCATCTTTTTTTTTTTAGCATAAATAGAAAGATATTTTTAGAGGGGAAAGAGCAGTAGGATTTTGTTACTTGACTCAGGACATTATATACACAGGAAAAACTTTAGATGAAAACTTCTGTAGCTGAAGTGATAGAAGCAGAGTACTAACCTAGCAAACATGAAGCACTGTGTTCAGTGTGCATTGCTACACGTTGAAAAAAAAAGGGGGGGAAGAGAAGAAAACTTTACTTGCATGGTCTGTGACTGTTAGCACCTCCTCAACTTCAGCCTCACCTGCCCTCTCTCACCCATCCATTCCATTATCCCATCTCTTCTGCTTGCCTTGGCAGTTGGGTTGCATTTCATAGCCTCATATTAGAATTTTAGAGAGCTTGTTATACTCTTAGGGTTTTCTGCTGTCTTCTTGGGCTGGATCCTACTCTTTGCCATCACAACTGATTGATTTTCACTTTGTTTTCTTTGACTTTTACCAATATTCATTAGTAAATGCCTTCAGTGTACAAAATACTTTGGGAAGCAAACAAGACAGAAACATAAGCACATTTATGCTTACCACCTTTTTTTTCTTTTCTTTCATTCTACTGTAAATAACAAGAATCACTCAGTTAGCACCTTCTACTCTGAGTATATCCTTTAACTAGATGATACAGTTTATTTGGTACAGTTTATATTTTCATATGACTGGAAGTACAAACATTTTAGTCATTATTGTTTCTGACAACACCTTAGTTTGAGTTCAAGATATATGTTGATGACCTTTTATTACACAGTCAATACTGTGAATTAAAACAATAATTTATCCTTTCATTGTTGCTACAGAGCAGCAATCTAGTAGCTTTGTTAGAAAGTTATGCCTTGGGAAGTACAGACATTTAATAATTGTTGGTCACCCAAACGACTCACTCCAGAAACTTCCTTCTGAGCAGACTATCCATGGATGAAAGGGAGCCAGGAAATACCCATGACGTGTGTGTGTGTGTGTGTGTGTGTGTGTGTGTGTGTGTGTGTACCAGGTCTTGAACTCCGTGCCTCACATGCTCATTCAGTTTATTTGCTAGCCCCACCTCTTGTCCAGCATTTTGCTGGTTAACTGGGGACAGATTCCCATGGTCAGTTGAATGTCTTCTGATTGACCTCAGATGCCTGAGGTGAAACACCCTGGCAGAGCTTGGCTGGCTTTGAACCTTGTTCCTTAAGGTCTCCTGATTACAGACATGAGCCACTGTCATCCAAGGGATATCTTTCTTACACCATCAACCTCAGAAAGGAAATGTACCAAAGAATTTTTATAGAAATAGTTTTTAAACCACTAAAATCTGCATATAAGTTTTCTAGATCTCTCCAAGAATCTCTTCTGTTCTATCCTCCCGGAAGGGGAAATGCATAAGAGATCTACCAGAGAGGAGTAGATTTTGTGTTCATATGGAACTTTTCTCATTCTACTGTTTAGTCACATGGCTGTAGCTAATTGAAAAGTATTTGGGAAGTCAAATGCATTTAGATGTCTGGAAGGATCAGAAAACTGAGACTGGTGATGCATGCCTTTAATTCCCAACTTCACTCAGGAAGTTAAGGTAGGAGCATTGTGAGTTCAAGACTAAGCTGGGCTGGGATGCAAGCGTTCTAGGCTAGACTGAGCTACATAATGACACTGTGCCTTAAAACAAAACCACAACAGTAAATCAGGTTTGTCTAAATAGGACAAAGGAAAAAAAAATCATCCACACGGGAAGAGAATTTGTTGTGTCAGCTCTCATTCTTAGGGTTTTAGCTTAGTTTTTTACTTTTAATAAAACAACAAACCACCTTAAGGTATTGTAGTTATCTTGGTGTTTAATAATATACTTGGGACGTCACATCACCTCATTTTAAATTTTGGATGAGTGCTTGTTTTGATTTTCTGTTTTTGAAATATAGGTATAGCATCAGTTATTCAAGTTCTTCTGTGCTGCTTTGTCCTACTGTATTATTATAAACCCTCTCAAAGGGCTTTATTTTTTTCCCTTGGGGCATCTTATTGACTACTTGCATCTTCAGTAACTCATTTGGGCCCAATGCTTTGTCTGTTTTAATACTTGTAATTACCCAATTATGTTCTATAATACTGTGACAAAGCCCTTTATCATTTCACTCTTCTTAACCCTTTTCTTGCATAAGATAAATACTTTATTCTCTTTGTTGTGTTAGATGCTCTTCCTTAAGATAGCCTTAGCTGTCTGTAAGTAGCCCTGGCTATTTGTCTGTTTTCTGAGAAACTCTTCATTACAAAAGCCCTGTTTCCCTTTATTGTCTGTGTTATGATATACCATTAATTGAATGTCTTCCAACCCACTCAACTCAGGTGCCTAGGTTCCTAGTATTGGGGCTCTAAACTTGGTGTTTAGTTCCCCTCCATCCCATAAGAAGACACCTAAAAGGCAAATAGAATACAGTAGTCTCTTTTTCATAAATTTCTTTGTAAAGATATTGATGGGTATAAATGACAGCATTTATAGATCTTTGTATAAACTGAAATTCTCAAGTATACATGAACCAAATGTAATAGACGTGAACAAGATTTTTTTTAATTACAGGGAATTGTATTTCAGCTCAACTAAAAGTTGGTAAAATGTTTCTATGTACAAGTATTTTAGATAATAAGGGAAGAAAATGGTAAAATTTTTGTTTAATGACTTTATGACCTCTAATGAATTAGAGGCATATGATCTGGGCAATGAACATCAGTTGTTGCTAGCATTGAATGAAGATAATCTAGTTGTGTCTACCATTGGTTGGACGTGTACAGGATTATAAACTATCCTTGATTGTAAAGAATAACAATGTTTTTGTTGTTGAGTGTATAACTTGGACAAGATTTAGCAGGACAGCTTATCTCCATTTCTTCATATTCTTGTCTGGGTTGGTCTGAAGGCCAAAAGCTTGAATCATCTTAAGATTGCTTATTCACATACATAACCCACAAAGGTAACTCTCACCCGAAATCTTGGAGGCATGGCTTGAACACAGGATACAGCCTTCCCAAATAGTTGCTTGCTTTTCTCCTATTTCTCCCATTGTTGATTTGGCTTGGAGAATGTTGTAGAGCTGACTCTGTCTTGATTAGGGAAACATGGTAGGAAATGTTGGGGGGAATAGAGCTGACTCCATCTTGATTATTAGGTCCCTGACCCCAAAATTCTGCTTCTATAAATGGCTTGCTTGTTTGTTATTTGCTCTACCCCCTGTTCAACTTCCTACATCTGTGCCACACTTGTTTTGTTGTTTGCTCTACCCCCTGTGTCAAGCCCCTACATCTGTACTATGCTTTTACCTTTATAACCCCCAATTTGAGGATTGCTTGGGGTCACAGTGGCAGCTCCTGAATCTGTGCTGCATCCCTGGCCAGTCAGTTTGCTTTTTGCTTCCCCAATAAATCTATCTTTTTGCTTAAGACTTAAGAGTGGTAGACTCTTGGAGGGACAGGGAACCCCCTCGCTTGAACCCCATAACAGAGACCATAGTCTCAGGCAGGAGAGCAGATAAGACCCTCACACAGCATCATTTTTACCATATTTAGTTTGAGAAACTGGTGGCTAAGTCCACATATATTCATAGGAAAAAAGAGTTGGATCCTTTCACCTTTTTATGAGAAGAAAGTAAAAGAATGTGTGAATATATTCTCAATTTGCCTATGAAGGATCTTGTCGAAAAGCTTAGCTTGAATCTTAACTGTCTCTCTAACTTATCCAACAATTAGTGGAAAATATTAGGGAAAGAGGAATATGTTACATAACACATTGAAGATACACTAACTTCAAGTGAGAACATAGAATTTTTCTCTAAGATTAAGAATTGGTTTCCTTAGTAAATAAATTAGCCAAAAGAAAAGAGAAGAAAAATATGTGGAATAACAGTACAAGAAACATTAACAAACTGTATTATATTACTAAAATATTGAGAACTTGTTGATTTTTTAAAAGAAAAGTATTGAAAACAGTTTGCTTTTGTTTCTTGTTTTTTGTTTTTTGTTTTTGTTTTGTCAGTCATGGCCTTGCACACAGGACCTTAGTTCTTTTGGTCAAGGTCAGCTTCCTACTACTTTGAGCCACAGTTCCACTTCCATTAATTGGAGATAAGAGTCTCACAGGGACTTTTCTGCTCAGGTTGGCTTCAAACCACAATCCTCAGATCTCAGCCTCCTGAGTAGCTAGGATTTCAGGAATAAGACACAGGCATCTGGCACCTTTTTATATTTAATATATGAACCAATTTACACACTGAAGTTTTATGGTCTTCTTTCATTTTTTAGTATATCACAAATGTCTTTTAAAAATAGGATAATTACATTTTAACACAATTGTGGTCCTTTGAATTGAGCATTTTTTCAGATGCATTACATCTACTACTACTTGAGCCACAGCTCCACTTCCAGGTTTTTGCTGGTTAATTGGAGATAAGAGTATAATGGATTTGACCTGTTTGACCTGGTCAGCCTCCTGAAGCAGGGGGGGAGTATAGGCCTCAAGCCACCAGTACCTGGCTGATGCTATGATTTTTAAATATAATGTGAAATTATTAAATGACCTATCCATTATCACAATATTTGAACCTTTTTGTGATGGAACAATTTCTCATTGCTCTTATTAATGTTGAAATGTATAGCAGTCAATGATTAGATGTATTTACTACATTGTATAATAAGTCTGAAAAGCTCAGAGTCAAATGTAGTCCTGCTTCAAGTCTTCAGCTCAGATTTTTGCAGGCTAATTGTACAAGTCTCTGGACTTAACTCCATGAGTAGCTCAGAGCACTGGTGTAAGGCTCCAGGCACCCACCTTCCTAATTAGTCTTATCAGATGTATGATATTTCAGGTTTTAAGTTTAAATGTAATTCAGTTTGAATGGATTCTTAAGTTGATTTTTCATGTGATATGTGGGTCTAATTTTATTTGTTTTTGCATATAGATGTAGAGTTTCCCCAGCACTGTTGATTAAAGAGACTTTTTTTCACTGTATTGGTACCACTGACAAAAAGCTAGGTAACTGGGCTGGGGATATAGCCTAGTGGCAAGAGTGCCTGCCTCGGATACACGAGGCCCTAGGTTCGATTCCCCAGCACCACATATACAGAAAACGGCCAGAAGCGGCGCTGTGGCTCAAGTGGCAGAGTGCTAGCCTTGAGCGGGAAGAAGCCAGGGACAGTGCTCAGGCCCTGAGTCCAAGGCCCAGGACTGGCCAAAAAAAAAAAAAAAAAAAAAAAAAAAAGCCAGGTAACTGTAGAAGTATTCAGTTTCATACTTCAAAATTTTACTTGCTTGTGATATATCTATTTTTTAAATTTTTGTTTTTGTTTTGTTTTTCTAGTAGCATGCTGCTTTAACTACTAGTATTGCTTGGAAGGATGGTTTGAAACCTATTAATATGATCAGCTTTGTTCTTTTTGTTCAGAATTACCTTTTAAGATTTTTTTTTCTATACAAAATTACATGGATAGTTTGATAAAGATTGCATTGAATCTACAGATTGCTTTGGATAGTATGGACATTTATTATGTATTTATTTTTTTTTTGCCAGTCCTGGGGCTTGGACTCAGGGCCTGAGCACTGTCCCTGGCTTCCTTTTGCTCAAGGCTAGAACTCTACCACTTGAGCCACAGCGCCACTTCTGGCTGTTTACAGTATATGTGGTGCTGGGGAATTGAACCCAGGGCCTCATGTATATGAGACAAGCACTCTTTGCTACTAGGCCATATCCCCAGCCCCTAGTATGGACATTTAAACTGTATTGTTTTCTAATCCATTAATACATCTTTTCATTTATATGTTGTTCAAGTGTTTTGTGTTGTTTTGTATTTTTTAAGTATAAATAATTTGCCTCACTGATTAATTTAGCCCAAAGCATTTTTGTTTGTATTGCCAATCCTAGAGCTTGAACCCAGGGCCTAGGCACACACTCTCCCTGAGTTTTTGTGCTCAAGGCTAGGATTCTACCAGTTGAGCAACAGCACCATTTGAGCTTTTTGAGTAGTAACTGAAGATAAAAGTCTCACAGACTTAACTGATCCTCAGATCTCAGTCTTCTGGGTAGCTAGGATTCCAGGAGTTAGCCTCTGGTGCCTGGCTTATCCCTGAGTTTTGGTAAGTAATTTAAATGGGTTCATTCTCTTAATGGTTTTTGAAAAGTGTACTGTTAGTGTAGAGAAACACTACTGAGCTATGCATGTTAATTTTGTATTTGTATATGAAAAACTTCTATGTCTTCCCTATTGATCAATGGCTTTAAAGCTGGAATAATTACATTGTTTGCATAAAATATAGGTCATAGAACTTTTGTGTATATTTTTGTCTAAATTTTATCATGGATTGCATACTTTTCCTTAGCTGTTCTGTTTTCAGGGTTTTAGTGTTTCCTACTTCAAAGTCCTGTTTTCATTTTTGTGCCTAATGCCAAGAATAATGTCTCTTGGACTATAATTTTTCTGATATAACAAAATCTGTCTTTAGTTTCTGTTTATTAAGATGTCCCCTCTAGCAAGTGTAGCTGTGGCACTCACTAGACACTATGTTGAAAATGAGTTATACAGCATGTGGGTGGGAATGGGAGGGACAAAACGGGAGAGAGCAAGGGAAAGGGTGATATTGTCCAAAAAGAAATGTACTCTTTACCTGACTTATATAACTAACCCCTCTGTATATCACGTTTCTAATAACAATTTTTAAAATTTTAAGAAGATGAGGTCCCCCTTATTTTCCTACTAGTTATTTCAATTTGAATTGTGAACTTCTATACATTTTACTTTTCTTTATCACTTTGTACTGTTGAATTTTCAAAGTCTTAACAGTTATTGTATACTGTACATCTGGGTCTGTGTTCTGTTTTATTGCAGATTTGTCTTTCTAATGATAGAATGGTATTAAAATTATTTAACCTATGATACATCAACACCAGTTGGCATAGGGTTTAAAAAGTGCCTAGAATTCTGTAGAGAATCGAGACTAGGGACCTTGTCTCACAGTGTATCACCAGAATACAGTTATTACTATTCCTACCAGTGCTCTTCTCTGTACTGTTCCCTCTGTTAGATCTGATGCCCAAGTCTTCTACCTTGCATACTGATGATCTTATAAACAAGTATTTTTTGTAGAAACTATATTATTTAGATGGTCTTTAAGGTCTCAGAATTTTTATAAGAAGTAGTTGGAAGTATCTGTTTTCTGCTAAACCACCATACAGGTATACTCAGACAGGTACTAACTTCTTTCTGCTGAACTTTCCCTGCCAATTAATATCTGAGTTTGACTAGATAATCTCTAGAGTCTCTCACCTGAGACTGGAAATTCAGTTCTTCTTCTTTCAAATTCTGAAATAGCAGTAACCTTTACCATCTTGTCTTATTTTTTTTTGACATTGTAGATTCTTCATCAGAACTTAGAAAAGTCACACTTTTCTAAAATAATTCACAAACTGGCACTTCATCACTGTAGATTAGGATTGTAGATGTTGTAGTCTGTGTAGATTTGCTGTCCATAATAAACATTTTCAGTTGATTGGGTATTTGTTAATAGTGGTCAATTTGAACTGTCTGCCTTTTGATTCTTGTAGTTTGTAAACTTTGAAGTGGATTTAGTGCATTTAAATAAAATTGTGAATTGGCATACATTATAATTTACATTTTATTACTTAGGAATTAAACTCTTACTATATTATTCAAAAGTATATTTTTTAATTTATTGTCAAAGTAGTATACAGAGGGTCTATAGTTTCATACATAAGGCAGTGAGTGCATGTCTTATCTGACTTGTTACCTCCTCCCTCATTTTTCTCCCACCTTCCCCCTCCCCGTTCCCCTCCATTCCCCATGAGTTGTACAGTTGGTTTACAGCATAAAGTTTTTATAAGTATTGCTGTTGCACTGGGTCGTCTTTTTTCCTTTGTCTCTCCATTTTGATATTCCCCTTCCCTTCTCTAGTTCCAGTAAACATGTATACAATACCCAAGGTACCAAAATCAGTTACAGTGACATTAGGGGTAAAACCTGGTGGAAAAAAGATAAAATAAAATGGCATAATTTCACATGGTACATTGAAAATAACAACAATAATGAGCCACTTTTTCCATAACTTGGAGTTCATTTTGCTTAGTATCATCTTATGTGTTCATATGTACATAGCTATTGGTCTGTTGTGATCTTCTGCTATGACTATCCTAGATGTGTATGAATTATTACCAATTAGGGAAACCATAGAGTCTGTGTTTCTTTGGATCTAGCTCAGTTCACTTAGTATGATTTTTTTCCAAGTCCTTCCATTTACTTATGAATGGGATAATGCCATTCTTTCTGATAGAGGTATAGAATTCCCTTGTGTATATGTACCACATTTTCTTGATCCATTCATCTACTGAGGGACATTGGGGTTGGTTCCATGTTTTACTATGGCAAATTGTGCTGCAATGAACATAGTTGTGCTAGTGGCTTTAGTGTGATCTTGCTTGTAATGGTTTGGGCAGATGCCTAAAAGTGGGGCTTCTGGGTCATAGGAGAGCTCTATGTTTAGCTCAAAGATATTTTTTGCAAAGTGAATGAATGTATCAGTTTCCAGTACTTCTTCTATTTTCCATTGATTGCAATACTTTAAACAGTATTATGGCATGCTAGATTGCATACAAAATTTCCAAACAATAAGTAAAGAAGGCAGCACACAAAATCATTAAGCCTAATGATTAAAATATTTGATCATGAACCCTACTTAAATATAGAACTTGCCTATAATCCTAGCTACTAAGGAAGTAGAGATAAGAAAGATCCACAGGCCAAGCTAAGTAAAATTTTAGTATAACCCCATCTCTACAAAGAAGTGAGACATGGGAGTGTATGTCTGTTTTCCAGCTACTTGAGAAGCATAAATATGAGGACCAAAGTCTGAGGCTACCTAGCCCTAAACCAAAAGAGTGAGACCCTATCATAAAAATAACTAAAGGAAAAAAGATCTAAGAGCATAATTCAAGTTGTAGAGTACCTTCTTAGATAGCACAACGTTCTGAGTTCAAATCTCAACAACATAGAAAAAAAGAAAAATATGTTAAATTTAAGACATAGATTATAGGAAACTTAAAATTCTCATTGGGAGTCAACATAGAGCCTGTATAAAGCATATAAGCAACAAAAGTGTCCAGAGAAAAATGTCAGTGGACCATTTTGGTGTGTACTGTTGCTCTTTAAAAGACTCCACCAAGAATGGTTTGTTGGTTGGTTGGTTTGTTAGTTTGTTTCAGTAGTCCTCTGTGCTTCTCTGTGTTAGTTATGTTTGAATAATCCTTTATGCCTCTATGTGCTAGGTAGCATTCCTCTCCATTCTGTCACATTTTCACTTAGAGTCCATTCCCAAAACTCTGCAATTTACCTTTCCCTCTCCTAAAGTACTTTTACTCAAAGGCCTCTATTTCTGGTTACTTTTTACTTGTCAGGCACTTTTCTTGATGTCACATAATCTCACAACGTCAGTATTATTTCTACTTAATAAATGAGGCACTTAAATAGTCACGTCTTCAAGGACACACAACTAAGAAATTCTATGTATAGAAATTTGTATACGGTTTTTTTCTAGTGAGGTGTGTGAGTTTCACTTTCCTTGCATGCTCAATACCATCCAATAAACTCTTACAAGCATATTCTTACTTCAAGTCACTCACAAACTCAGCTCATCATTACTTTCCTGCTTAAGAAATCTGAAGTCATTGAATTATGTTTATGCAGTGGTAAATTCAGCCTTCAAAGCTCTTTCTAGACTTGTCCCCTTTTCTACTGTCCCACTGTCCTGCTCCCAAGTGACAATATTCCAGGGAGTTCTCCTTTTCATCTGATTTTCAGCTACCATGTTGTGCTGAACATGAAATGTACACTGCCTTTTACACCTTCATAGCTTTCCTCCTGAGTTAGTTGCCTTTCTTACACATATTATATGCTTCTCCTATCCCATGTATTCTCCAAACCCATGACTGAACCCTCTTGACAGCCCCTTGCCGGCACACCTTCAACCCTCATGTATCAAGTGTTGTACTGCTATGTGCTTGTTCTTTGGGTTTTTGCAGTTGTCCATGCTTGCAATATAAACAACTATTTAAATTCCTTCCAAGATGATTCTCTGTTGCTTTTCCTTTTCAATTAATAGAAGTGCATAGGAGAAATTTTCAATTTAATATTTAAGCAATGCTTACTAATTTTTGGTCCATTTGAATTCTTTATTGTAGTCAAATGAAATGTATACTGTGTGTGTGTGTGTGTGTGTGTGTGTGTGTGTGTAAGTGTAAGTAAGACCTTGGTATTTATGTCAAGAAAAAATGTTGGTAGTGAATTTTGGGGAAAAGTAATACAAAATCACATTGTAGTTATTAAAAAACTAAATGGGGGGGCTGGGAATATGGCCTAGTGGCAAGAGTGCTTGCCTCCTATACACGAAGCCCTGGGTTCAATTCCCTAGCACCACATATGTAGAAAAAACTGCCAAAAGTGGTGCTGTGGCTCTAGTGGTAGAGTGCTAGCCTTGAGCAAAAAGAAGCCAGAGACAGTGCTTAGGCCCTGAGTTGAGGGCCCAGGACTGGTCAAAAAAAACAAAAACTAAATGGGCCACAAGGCAAAACAATCTGTTACCACCACTACCACCCAAGTCCACTGTAATTCATGCCTTTCTTTCCACATGTGGAATAACTTTATGTATGTTAGGAAATCTGAAACGTTTTGATGTTGAAGGATTTCATTTACCCCAGGGATATAATCATTTTTCTTTTTAAAACCTGCCAATGACATAAGTTGAAAGGCAAACCTTACAGAGTTATCTTTATAGATGAGAGTTTGAGCGTAATACTTGAGTTGGCTAGTGAGTTTCAATCCCGTATTTTCTTTTTTCAGGTTTCCTGAAATGCAGTTTTTTCAACAAGAAAATGTGAGGAAAATTCTTACAGATGTTCTTTTCTGTTATGCTAGAGAAAACGAGCAGTTGCTTTACAAACAGGTAACGAAAATATCTTACAGGTGGCACCCATTGACTCTGAATTTTCTATACAGCTTGACAAATGATGGAAAAAGAATGCAATCCTTATTGTGTTGAGAGTTGTGTAATAATGCTAAAGCAATCCAAGTGCTGCTTGTCAGCTGTGTGGTGTGGAAAGTAAGCTATTGATGCACATATGCTTCTTCCTCATTAGAAGACATTCTGCCAAATTGTCTTTTCTAACATGTTCAGTCATCTCGTTCAACTTTTGAGAGTTTGTTTATAAACAGGATATTTGAAGCCAGTTTAGTTATAAAACTTTTCAGAGTTGTATGTATAAATATTTTTTCCAAGTACAGTATTTATAAATCTGTGACATGTTATATAGAACATAATTGAGTGTGTCATTACCCTAAAATTTACCAGTGGTAGAACTTCAGCAAGTTTCTTTAATTTTTTTTTTTGAAATTTATACTTGGCATTCTTAATGTTCTTGTAATTTGACTCATCTCATTACTAAAGCAAAGATTTTTGGATGTCCCATTTTTATTGAAATATAAGTTATTTAATATGTAAAGATGAATTTCTGTTGAGGTTTATTTTGCTCTAAAGATAGGTACAAGTAGAGTATTTTTCAAATATAAGGTGATAATTCAGATTAAATTTATAAATTCAAAATAGTCAGAAATTGTAACTATCAAATATTGATAATCAATGAACTTCTGATGTAAGAGAAAACAAATTTGGCAAAGGCAGTACATTCATTCATTCATTCATTCATTTATTGCCAGTCCTGGAGCTTGGACTCAGGGCCTGAGCACTGTCCCTGGCTTCTTTTTGCTCAGGGCTAGCACTCTGCCACTTGAGTCACAGCGCCACTCCTGGTCATTTTCTGTATATGTGGTGCTGGGGAATTGAACCCAGGGCTTCATGTATACTAGGCAAGCACTCTTGCCACTAGGCCTTATCCCAAGCAAGGCAGTACATTTAATTTGAAGTAAAACTTATAGGTGTAAAGATAGTAAGCAACGTCATATTACAATTATAATAAATATTTTTATTGTATACATATATCAAGAACAATAGTTTTGTTTTATTTTTAATAAAGGATACATTTTAATAACAGCTGTCAGTAGTCCCTTAGAAACGGAAATGGAAAACTAAATGTTATACTGACAGTCAAATCTATAAAATGTCTACAAATCTGAAAACAAAAAAAAGACACTGTATAATCTTTAAATGTTACTGAAGGATATATATTTTTTTTCCTGGTTCATTTGTTCATTGGAGGGCATCTGGGCTGATTTTATGTCTTGACTGTGGTAAATAATGCTACAATGAGCATGATTCTGCTGATAGTTTTGGTGGGTCCTTGTTTGTGCTCTCATGGATAAATACCCAAGAGTGTAATTGCCGAGTCATAGAGTTGCTCTATTTTCAGTTTTTGGAGGACCTTGAATACTGCTTTCCAGAATGGTTGAACATGCTTACATTCTCACCAACAGTGTTATAGAACTCACTTTTGGCCACATCCACCAGAAAGAATGATATGGTACGACTTATTAGGAAATAGGGAGAGAAAGACTTGGAAAACATTATATTAAGTGAAGTAAACTAGACCCAGAGAAACATGGGTTTCATGGCTTCTCTGTGCCTATAAATCCACAAATAAGCACATTACTGTGGAGAGCTCAAATAGTATAATTCTTTAAAAAAAAAAAAGACTAATTCAAAGCCCAACAAAATAAGTAGCAAGCAATGAGTACTTGCAAGTGGGGAGATGGGACTAGGAGGAGAGAGATAGAAGAATGAAAGGGGGAAGGGGAGAATGCAGACAAAAATTCATTGTATATACCACAAAACTGACAAGTATAAGGAAAGGATGGGTTAAAATGGAAGGATGAAGATATTGGACTGTTGACACAGATCAGGATGCATTATGTGAATAAATTACTTTAAATGACAAAAAAAGTCAATACACCAAAACTAAGAAGAGAGAAAGGATACGTGAGAATGTTGAAAGGAGTACAGTGATCAAGATGCACTATAGTCAAAAAGTGCTTTGGTGATTGGCAACTCATTTGTACAACTACTTAAAGATAATAAAAATACTTTCAAATGTTAATGAAGGATATAGAGCAAGAATTTAATGATTAGAAAAATAATAGCATGTGTTTGGTTGGAAAAGTATTAAAAAGAAACATTACTGATTACAATTAAATAGAAAATAGCTGGGTGCTGGTGGCTGAGACTCTTATCTCCAGTTAATCACAGAAGAATTTGGAAGTGGTACAATAGTTCGTTCAAATGGTAGAGTGCTATTCTTGAGCAAAAGGAGCTTAGGGACAGTGCCCAGGTGCAGAGTTCAAGGTCCAGGACTGAGAAAAAAAAGAAAAAGAAAGGAAAATGTAACATAATTCCAGTGATAATCTCTAAGTGAGATGTGTGTTTTATTAAAATCCAACATAATGGTTTTTAATTTAGCCCCTAAATCTTTAGCAGTTATGTTTGTGGAGATAATTAGTTTTGTAGTTAAAAGCACTGTCTAGACTCAGTTCTGTTTGCTTGACTGTACCCTGCCATGTAATAATTATCTTCGTCATTTTAGTTATTAAGTCTTCTAATCCTTATTTTTTTAATTTGTGTTATAAGGGCAGTGATACTGCTTGAAATTAAGAATACATAGTGGCCTGAAAGTGGTGGGTCACACCTATAATCTGAGCACTCAAGAAGTGAAGCAGGAGATTACAAGTTCAAGGCCCACCTGGGAATGCACTTGGAATGATGAATAAAACATAAGCACATATTAATAATGTACACCAAAATTTTGTTTCAATAGTTATCAGTATATGTATAATTATTAATGTTAGGGAAGAATGGAAAATGGAAATATCAAAACCCTTGCTTTTATTTTTTGCCTCTGAAATTTTTATTTACTCATTCTTTTATTTGACACATACAATTATATGTATGTTTAGAATATACCATGGAATGTTTTGATATGCCATGTGTATGTTCAAATCAGGGTAATATCTAATTCCTCAAACATCATTTCTTGATGATGGATATATTCAAAATCCTATATTCTAGGGTATGTTTTAATGTCTTAGATAATGATTATCAGTTTCTGTAACCAAACCATTATGGATAAATCCTTGTATGTTTCTTATAGTATATTATTGCTGTACAAATGGGAAAGATTAAGTTGGACATTTCTAGATTTTTTTTTTGTTTGTGCTGCTCCTGGGGCTTGAACTTCGGGCCTAGGCACTGTCCTTGACCTAACACTCTACCACTTGAGCCACAGCTCCACTTTCATCTTTTTTGATAATTTAGTGGAGATAAGAGTCTCACAGACTTTCCTGCCCAGCCTGGCTTTGAACCGCTATCCTCAGATCTCAGCCTCCTGAGTAGCGAGGGCAACAGGTGTAAGACACCAGCACCCAGCTGTACATTGCTATTACTATAGTCATTCTGTTGTACAATGAAACCCCTGAACTTATTTCTCCTATAAATATACTTAGTGTACCATTTAGCATCCTTTTTCCACTCTCGTCTCTCACTTACTACTCGGTCTTTGGTTACCACCAAAGTTGTCAACTACTATGGTATTAAACCTTTTTTTAATTTTTATTTTATTTATTTTTATTAAATCTTATTGACAAGGTTATGTACAGAGGGGGTACAGTTACATAATAAGGTAGTGAGTATACTTCTTCTCACATCTATTACACCCTCCCTCATTTTTCTTTGCCTTCCTTAGTTCAGGTAAGCATATATACAATATGCAGTGTACCAAAATCATATACAATAGTCACATGGGGTATGCCAAAGGAAATTCACTTAGAACTTTAAATGTAAGGTCAACAATAGAATCCTCCTGTGGCCTTCTCTTGGAGTTCATTTTGCTTAATCTCATCTTATATAATCATATGTACATAGCTGTTGAGCTATTGTGATCCTCTGATAGGTCTATCCTAGACCTTTTTATGTTTATTTAGTAATTGTTTGGTTTTAGATACACAATGTAAAGTCACTGACCCAGACATATGGAAATACCATTTAATTAATATTTGTCTAGGATAGCACTAGCAGGGAATCACAATAGCTCAATAGTTATGTACATATGACCATATAAGATGATGCTAAGTGAAATGAATTCCAAGATATGGGAACAAGAGGGTTTTATAATTTAATTTTATTGTCAAGATGATGTATAGAGAGGTTACAGTTACATATGTAAGGTAGTACATTTACAAGAGATTTTTTATTGTTGTTATTTTTAATGTACCATATGAATTTTCTTCTTTTGAGTTTCTTTCCTATGGTTTATCTGCTGTTATTGCTGTATTTGATTTTGGTGCCCTGGGTATTGTATATATGTTTATCTGAATTAGGGAAGGGAAGGGCAATATCAAAATGGTGAGACAAATGACAAAGTGTGAACCAATGCAACAGTGATATCACAAGACAATATGTTAGAAATTAACTGTACAACTTGGTTGGGGAAGGGTGGGTGGAGCTAAAGTAAGAAAAAATGAGGGAGTGGGTAAGAAGTTAGACTAGAAATATACTCAGTATGTCTGTAAAAGTAACTCCTCTGTACATCACCTCGACAATAACATTAAATTTTAAAAAAATCCATATATGGGTGGGACAATGAAGTATTTGTCTTTTTCCATTAGGCTTCTTTCACTTTACATAAAGACCTCTAGCTCTATCCATGTTATCCCAGATAACAGGATTTCATCCCTTTTATGGTTGAAGAGTATTACGTTTTGTATGTACACACCACATTTTCTTAACTGTTCATTCATGGACATTTAGGTTGTTTTCATTTCTTAATGGTGCTGGGAAAGCATGGGAGAACATATGTGCCTCTGTACCATTCTGATTTCCTTTCCTTTGGAAATTTACTCACTAATGGAATTTATGAATTGTGTGGTTGTCCTACTTTTAATGATTTTAAAAATCTCTGTACTGATTATACTCACTTCCATTTCTACCAGCAGTATGTAAAAATTCCCTTCCACATCCTTGTAAGACTGTCTATAGAACTTCTATAAAAAATGGGAATAGATCAATGGGAGAATACAAGCTTAGCACTGGGTTCAGCATCCATCCCCCAGCAAATATATTTGTGATAAAACTAATGATTTGGTAGTATAAGAACTAACTGGTGGGTTAGTAAACTAATCCAGGAACAGATTGACTTGTAGGATTAGTAGAATAATAGAGGAAATATTATGTTGACTTGTTGTAGTTGGCTTTCCACCTGGAAAATAGATGCTTAAATTATATTTATTGAATAGTAAATTTCAGATGGAATAAAAATGTAAAAGCTGAAAATATAGAAAACATTGGAAAAGACTTAGGAAAACTTCTGTGTGATCTCAAGAAATGCTTATACATTCAAGATAGGCTATCCTGAAGTGTCAACAGACCAATACCAATCAAAAAGACTAGAAAAAAAATAACTGTAAATAACAGAAGATCACATTCAAAATGATTCAACTATCATAGCATTATTTACAGACATATCATAGAATCCTGGGGTACATTGATTCTTCAGCATTAATTGGACTAGTAGCTCAGAATCCTCATCAAGTATCCAGGATTTTTTTTCCTCTCTTTTCTCTTTTTGCCTCCTGTTTCTTCTTCATTGTTCCAACTCCTATGTCACATGTTTGAAATACCTCATAATAAAAGATTCAGTCATAAAAAATATGATTCCATGTTCTTTTTGTAGTTTTCTTTAGAGAAAGAAAAAGTAGATTAAGAAAGTCTTTTAATTAATGGAAACAAGTTGCATAAAGACAGTAAACATACATCGCACCCTTGCCATGTGATGTATAAAGACTAATACATTTGTGTGAATGACTTGACAAAAATAAGGAAGATCAGATTCTTGACAATTTACACAATGGCAATTGCAGAATATGAATTTAGTGTTCCCTTCTTCCTGGGTCCCAGTACCTGTTTTAAATCCTACATATTCTTTAAAGAGAAGCAGTGCCTTGTTGTAAAAGTACTGAATATTTAGTGAGATCAAATTTAACAAAAAACCCTGAGTTTCATCACAAGCTGTTAAAGCTATTATTTTGTACTAGGTGACACCCCGTTTAACATCGACCATATTGTTAATAGTTATGGGATTTTATTGAATTAATGAGACTGTTATCATGTAGTAGAATGTCTTGCTGAGTTAATTGAAATTGCAGAGATTATATAAATGGTATTAATGAACTTTGACTGCCTGATGCCTTAGCTTTAATAAAGACTGCTTGGTGGGCTAAATGAACACAAGCAGATAAAAGAACAGGTTCAATCTTCTGAGCCTACAGGCTGTTGATGAAGAAAACTTTACCTTTATTTTCAACAGGCACGAGTTTGGAGTGCAGTGACTACTAATGACCTAGCAGGATAAAGGTTTTCAGGAAACAAAAAATGCTGCTTATATGCATAGATAGGAGCTATATGTTGAATTCATGATTATTCTTTGTGAATATTTGCCATTGCTTCTGAATATTTATCTACATAATATAGACTTACATATAATTATTGTGTATATAACATAGTATACATTTATCACAGTAAAAATATAGTAATTATTATATATCTAATTTGCTTTTGTTTATTTTAGTTGTGTGCTAGAAATCACACTCAGGGCTCCATGTGTGTGCAAAGTACTCTAACATTGAACTACGTTCTCAGTCCACTTTTAATTGTTAATCAAGTTTAATATAAAATTAAAAGCAAACCCAACAATCTCTTTTTGAGAGATTGTTTTTCAAAAGTGCATTTAGTTTAGATGAAACTCAAACTAATCTTGTCTAGTATTGTCTTAATGATATTCTGAAGATTAATTTCATTTCTGAAGATGAATTTCCAATAACTATGAAATAGTATTGAACACTTCTATTTTTTTCATATGAGAGTTGAGCATTTTCAAAATGTTGATACATTAAATGGTAGCCATTTCACTTATCTAGTCAGTATGAAATAAGTACTTCCTTTGTGGTGGGCTTACAGTAGGATCTAGCTTTATGCATATAGATAACTCTCCCTGTGCTTGGATGAATGGTTCCAGGATATCCTGTGTATACCACATGAATAGATTCTCAAGTTGCTTAAATAAAATGTCACAGCATTTGTATATAACTATGTACAGCTTCACATATACTTTAAATCTTTAGATTACTTATATTCTTAATGTGATGTTTTGCAAATAGTCATGAAACTGTTATTTAGGTTTTAAGGACAAGAATGTAAGTTTACATGTGTAGTATAAATGCAAGGTTGTCAGGGGCTGGGAATATGGCCTAGTGGCAAGAGTGCTTACCTCCCATACATGAAGCCCTGGGTTCAATTCCCCAGCACCACATATACAGAAAACGGCCTGAAGTGGCGCTGTGGCTCAAGTGGCAGAGTGCTAGCCTTGAGCAAAAAGAAGCCAGGGACAGTGGTCAGGCCCTGAGTGAGTCCAAGCCCCAGGACTGGAAAAAAAAAAAAAAAAAAGACCCTTAAATGCAAGGTTGTCTTTTGTTAATGTACTGGGTTGAACCTAGGGCCTCACATTTGTTGTGCAAGTGTTCTACCACTTTAAATGCGCTTCCTTTTTTATTTTGCTTTGTTTTTTAATTTTGATTTTGAATTAGCAGTAGGCTTTCACTAACTTTTCTTGGGCCACTCTGAGGTCATGAACCTCTTGACTCAACCTTTTGAGTAACTGGGATTACAGATGTTTGATGCCATGCCCAGTGGTGAGGGTTTTTTTGCATTAATTTTCCCACGGTTTTCAATTCACCATTAGTTTAGTCACAGAGGGACAACTCTGTGTGTGTGTGTGTGTGTGTGTGTGTGTGTGTTTGTATAAACTCTATTATAAAATGATGTAATTAAATACTTCTGTTACATTTTATTCTCATGTAGTCACTTCTGTGCTCCTTTTATGTTTACGTACCTCTCTTTCTGGGCTGTGAACTCCCATCATGGTTAGGGTCTCTCTAGTATAGTTTATTCACTTTCTTGTCTGCCTTACTTATAGGCATTTAATAGTTCTTGCAGTAAACAATGATGAATGATCCTTAAACAAATGGAACTTTTAGAGAGAGTACTGTTCCAGAAACTAGACAAAGAAAACATTCAAGAAATAAACCTATGAATTAAGATTTTTTAATAACTGTTTTTTTATAAATTGGGGGGATAGAAAATGTAATGTTCTTAAATTTATCTATTTGCTTCTTGGTAATCATAATGCAATGGAAAAAAAAAGAAATAGTGCTTTCTTATAGTTACATGGTTGTCCAGCTTGCCTATAAGAAAAAAGTGGTAGTAGGTTAAACAATGGAAAAAAGTAGAAAAATCCAGATGATTATAATATTTGGAAGGTCATGTTTCTATAACTACTTAAAGAAAATTAAAAATGTAAAATTAATAAAAAGAAATAGCATTAAAATAGTCTTTTTAAGGCTACTGTTAATTTAAAAATGAAATGTAATGTTCTCTTTCATATTATCTTTAACAACTGGCTTCCTAAGACTAGTACAGCAGACTACACTGTACAGGAGCTATGGGAGTCTTTTCTTCAACATAGAGGGAGCTCCTCTATTTCTACCAAAAAAAAAAAAAAAACCCAAAAAACTTGTCTTCACTTGGCACCTATATTTTAGCTTTATTTCTTCTACAGGTGATATTTTTTCTTGTCATTTAATAAAAAGTGCCCTTTGTTATTAAGCCAATGGGAAGTGGTAATTTTCTCAGTTAAAGAAGCAGAGTTCTCCTATAACTTAGCGACTCAAGAGGTTGTGATCTGAGGATGTGGTTTGAAGCCAGCCAGGGCAGAAAAATTCATGAGATTTTCATCACCAATTAATCACCAAAAAGCCAGAAGTGGAGCTATAGCTCAAGTGGTAGAGTTCAAGTCTTGTGTGAAAAACTTAAGCGAGAACATGAGTCCTCTAGTTCTAGTTCTAGTTTTGGCACAAAAAAGGGTGAAGAAAACAGAGAAGAACATAATGACTTGCTAAAATGTGACATTTTATGTTTAAAGAGGTAAAACCTAGATCTTCAAGACTAATCACTAACGTGTAATATTTTATGTTTCCACAAAATATATAGACAATGGACTTGTAGAATAACTTTGTAAAGATAGGCTGGTAACTAACATCTTTTTTTTTGCCCTATGCCTGTTTGTGTAATCTGTAATTAATCCCAATATAAAGGAGAATATTGTATTAACTCATTGAATAAATGAAAATTATTTTTATAGTTGACTTAGTGCAGAAAAACACATTTGTTTTCTGATAAGCATGTTGGAAATTTTAGCAGAAAACTGTTTTCTTTCACATCTACTAAAGGTTGCTGCTTTTATTATCCAGCATTCCTAGCTAGCTGACTTCAGCTCTTCCTAAATCTACAGACATCCTAATTTTGAGCCATTATATAATGAAAACATTGAATGCAATTTCCTTAGGTCTACAGTTCTTAGTTGCCCTTACTGCCGATATTTATACTGTAGCTCATGATTATAATTTGCATAAATGAAATTCATATTTATGAATATAGATCTTGAAGCAAGTGACAGGTGCAAGGTTTTCTAACATGCCAAATTATTGTCATTTCATTTAAAAGAAAACTATCTCCATGTTTTAAAGAAGAATATGTGCATATTTGGAATCAAATTCTAAAAGTAGATAAAATCTAATATTTGGTTTATGGTTTTCCTTGTAAAATGGACATCTTGGTAGCAAACATTTGTTGAAAAAGCAGTAGCAGATTTGGGATATGGCTTTGTAGTAAAATACTTGCCTAGTAGGAGAAGAGGTTCTGGGCTCAATCTCTAGCACCACACTAAAAGCAAAAAGGAAAGAGAAAGTATTTATGTCAGTATCCTTGCCTTGATTTTTTTCTTTTTTCCCCCTTGATCTTGTGTTTCAGGGTATGCATGAGCTGTTAGCACCTATAGTCTTTATCCTTCACTGTGACCACCAGGCTTTTCTACATGCCAGTGAGTCTGCACAGCCCAGGCAAGACTTTATGAGTTTTATCTGTTTTCTCGCCTTTACTGTGACTTTCTTTTTTTTTTTCAATCTCAAAATTCTTTCAAATAGAAGAGTCTTCATTTCCCAAGTAATGGACATTTGACTATTTCAAGAGAATAACTGTTAGTTCCATCTAATTGTTCTCATGCCAGTGTAGCTGTGGGGCAGGTTTCAAACCTCAATGTCTTTGAAAATATTAGGTCTCTGTCAAAAGAAGACATCTAATTAATAGTCAAAAAAGCAATATTTAAGATAATAACAAAAATTCTAATGATTAATTCTGGTCATTTATATCGTCCTCTAACGACTCAGTTTTCTGAGATACTTCCTCCTGGCCAGCTTTCACTTCCCTTGGTTCATAAGTAAAGGAGCTAACTAGAACCTGGGCATAATTTAAGACCACATCTCAAAAATACAACAGGAAGGGCTACATGTAGCCTGCCTAGCAAGAGTAGAAACCCCAGAACCATTAAAAGAAAAAAGACTTGTTTTAACATTACATATTTAATCAGTAACTATGTGTTAGTTATTTGGTTTTAGAAAATAAGTAATATGCAATGGAGTAGTAACTTGTTTCAATTTATTGTAACATTCTATATATGTTATTTGGAATAATTAAATAGTTAACTCCATATGGCACAGATAAGGCAGCTAATTTGTTGTTGGTCTTTTTTAAGTGTATTTATTTATTTATTTTTGTTTTCTGAACTTTAAAAATGTTGTTAAACTTTACCAAAAGAAGGAATTTCACTGTTAATTGTAGTGATCTTTCAAATAGCAGTTTTTACATCGTAAGAAAAGTTGGCTTAAGACTGTATAATAAGGCAAACTATCCACTTGGAATCTTAAAAATTAACCATTTTAATTGCTTTTATTACTTTGTTAAGTGAGGAAATGAAAACTCTCTTGAACCCAGAATATCTGGAACATGATGCCTAGTAAGTACAAAATTCATTATTTTTTCTTTCTTATGCCATCATACTTTAATGACAGTTACACATAGCATTATTTATGTTTTAATTTTTAGTGCAATGTTCTCACAACTCATGGAAACTGCTGAGCCTTGGTTTTCTACTTTTGAGCATGATGGTCAAAAGGTAAATTTCACAGTACAGATGTTTATACTATATTTGAATGGCCAAATCTTTTCTGCATAAAACAAAGAATATTTAATTTCATAGTCATTTCATTGCAATATAGAATATTCAACCATTATTGCTATAAGGGAACACAAATATCTTGTAGAATAGGATTGCATTTGGTCATCTTTAACATATCTCTAACAATAAGTACAGATATACAAAAGCAATACAATTATTTCTTATGAATAAGCTTTTTATATGTGTATATTATTCATATAGTATTGGTACTTCATTATAGAAATTGTTATAAACTTTCTTTTGCTATGCTGGTGATTTATATTCATACTATTTCTGGAAATGTACAGAGAAAGTATGTGTCAAAAAGATTACTTTGCTTTTATTAATGCATTATTGAATTTACACATTTAAAATCAATAGCTCCCTTACCTTTCTCTCATCCTTACTCATATACCATGACATTAATATTTTTATAGTGTACATTTTAGTGGTTTTTTGTATATTTGTAAGGTTTTGCAAATGAAGCACTGTGCGATTGAAATCATTCAGCGATAGCATATTAGTAGAAAATAAAACTATTATAAAGTAGCTTTTAATAACTAGAAAAAAAGCCTAATATACACTAGAGTTAGAATTGATAAGCTAAAAATCATGAAACGATGTTATATGTAAATAACATTAATGCTGAGGTGGAATCTCAGGCCCAAATGTCAGAAGAGAGATAAAAAAGTCTCTTAGGGAAAATATTTAGAATGAATGGGTGCATGAAAATTTGAAGTTTACATAAAAGCATTAAAGGAGTTAATGATTTATTTCTCAGTATAGGATAGCAGATGGCAGGAAAGGGAAGTTTAGTTAGAGCTAAGTAAAGTTATTTTTTAAGTCGGCAATACTTTTGGTCTGTAGAGTTTTAAATTATTTTTTTTCAGCTATTTACATAAAAGGACAATTAGAGGACATCTTATTTTCTATTAGTGATTTCCTGTATTGCTTCTCTTTTGGTAAAGTTTTGAAAGCTCAGAGTTTTTGCTTACTATATTGCATGCTTTAGTTTTCTGCCCATTTATATATGTGGTTGATCAAATAAACTGGCCATGACAGCTTGTAGTGGTCACTACCACTTCTAAAAGAAAAAAATTTGTAATACATGATGTCACCAAAGAAAATGTCATTGAAATGTAAATTAAACGTATTTTAAAAGACATTTCCTGGCCTTTGATTTATGAATAGTGATCGATATTTCAGCACGATTCCATATTTTTAAGCATTTACCATGAGGCAAATAAAATAGTTTTTATTCTTGTTTAAGTTCCTTTTATAGAATATTGGACTGATGTCCATGAATTTATCAATTTTAAATTGGTACATATTCCATTTTTCCTGTTTATAGGGAAAAGAAACTCTGATGACCCCAATTCCCTTTGCAAGACCACAGGATTTAGGACCAACAATTGCTGTGGTTACTAAAGTCAACCAGATCCAGGATCATCTACTGAAGAAGCATGATATTGAGCTCTATATGCATTTGAACAGACTAGAAATTGCACCACAGATATATGGATTGTAAGTATAAAAGTTTCTGTTTTAGTTACGCCTAATGATGATGTTTGGTAGTTTCTATGTGTCCAGATCCCTAGAACTAAGAGTTAAGAATTCTTCCAACGCCATTCCATTTCATATTTTTTGTATTGTGTGCCCAGTTCTGTGATTCTATTTCTTTCAATATGTCATCTCATCTAATGTTTACATCAGCCTTGTAAATCATGTACTATTATTTGTTAATGGTGAAAAAACTAAGGCTTAGATTTAACTTTATGCATATTAAACAGAGAAGTTACAATTAAAATTCAGGTAGAATTGACTAAGTAACCCAACGCAGAACCCAACGCAAAAGAAATATTAAGGGGCTCATTTGAAGAAACTCAGTGAGAAATTCAAGATGGCAAGAACTGTCTTAAAAGATCATTAAACTAAAGCATTCTAAGGAAGTGTAGAGTTATACATCTCATAAATAGATAAAGCCATCCCCCAACTCAAAGCAATCATAAAAGATGGATGTGTGCTCTCCATTTTTTCATGTCACTTTTAGTGAACATAGTGTATTCAGTTTCTTCAGCCACAGAATTTTTGTAACTAGCGAAAGAGTAGGGTGTTAGTCACTCATTAAATATGTGTATATACCACGTGTGTGTCTGTGTATGCCTGTTCATATTTTTCACTGGCTTGAAAGATACATATGAAAACTAGAAAAATCAGTGATTTTAATTAGAATAAACTCACTATGTAATGTTATAGATAATAAAAAATTTTTTCATGTCTACTGCTGAGCTGTTGTTGTATAGAATATATAAAATAAAGATGTTATTAAGTACACACCTAGAAATTGCTCAAAAAATATAAATTCATTACTTGAAGCATGAAAGACCTTGAATATTTCCAAAGTTGGAGCCAAAGAAATGATTCTGTGAACATTTTTATGTTTTCATATTATATAATCTTTTACTGATAATAACTAAGTTATTCTCTGGAAAAACTGAACTATGATTGAAGAAATCCACTTTTTTGTTTTCATACTGCTTGTGTTTATTTCTGTGATTTAATCTTGTCCTCATCATTGAGAGCAGCTCTCTCATTACCACTAGAAATGAAAAGTATGTGTGACACGATATTGGACAGTGCTATAGATTATCAATGGCTTAAACTTGAAGGTATAGCTAGTAACAATTTAGTAGTAATAATAGCTAGATAAAAATTTATCTTAAAACAGGTAGTACTAAAGTTAGCAGTTAAATTCTCTATTCCTCTACACTGTGCACTATATTCAAATAATGTAAGCACCTTAAACCCTTAAGACACATTGTTTGCTAAGTATGAAATTTGTCCTTAATATCAGGGAAGGACGTTAGTATTGTATATGTTTATCATGTTACAGTGTTTTGCCGCTTTGTCTGTGCTGGCGCTTTACATTGTGGTGGTGATGGCAAGGGCCTAAAAACAATAATTTATAGGTAGGGTGTTTCAGTTTTCTTTACCATATCAGATATTAATTTTCTTAGTTTTATCTTCTCCAAGTCAATTTATAGAGCTTCTTGACATCCTGACCAGTAATTATATGATCCATGGCATACACTTAATCCTTTCCACCTTACAAATATTCTTTACCAGTATCTTAACTTGTAGTTACCATAGCTGCCTCATGTGTGCCAATAATATGTACACAATGTCATCTTCATTCTCTGTCACTTGGTCCTCTCTTCTCTCCTTTTGAAATTGAGATAGGCCTTTGCTGTGTGTTGCAGACTAACTTTGAACATCTAAATCTCCTGCCCCAGACTTCTTATTGCTGAGATTAGAGTTTGCACCACTTTATTCAGCTTACATTGTCTTTAAATTAAGTAATGTGTTCTTTAAAAAAGAAATTACTCAGGGCTGGGAATATGGCCTAGTGGCAAGAGTGCCTGCCTCCTATACATGAAGCCCTGAGTTCGATTCCCCAGCACCACATAAACAGAAAAAGGCCAGGAGTGGTGCTGTGGCTCAAGTGGTAGAGTGCTAGCATTGAGCAAAAAGAAGCCAGGGACAGTGCCCAGGCCCTGAGTCCAAGGCCCAGAACTAGCCAAAAAAAAAAAAAAAAAAAAAAAAAAAAAAGAGAGAGAGAGAGAGAAAGAGAGAGAGATTACTCATGTTTCCTTTTGGCCTATTTTACATTTTGTAGTTAAGAGTAATTCCACTCCACTTTTTATTTTGTGAGGGGCAGTGTTGTCTTTTGAACCAAAAACCTTTTGATTGCTAAGCAAGCGCAGTCCACACACTTGAGCCATACTACTAGCCCTGTCGTTTCACTTTTATTTTTTTTATTTATGACACACATGAAAAGCTATAATGCTTGAGTAATATTGTCCCCCTGTGTAGTAGTACCGTAAGCTGTCCTTCCCATCTATATACTTATTATTGATGACTAATCAAAGACACTTAGAGGATAACTTTCTTTAAAATTTTGGAGTATATTCATTAATTACTCTTTGAGGTTAAACAAAACTAAGCTGAAGATAAATGTTCAGTGTGATATAAAATAATATACTTGGAAAATAAGGAACACTATGTTTGTATTAACTTCATAGAAAATTCCTTATGTTGTATTAGAATTTTCTTTCTCTTGCTATAATTCAAGTAATATCTTAATTATTTTTGTTTGATAGTTATGTTTGACAATTATTGATTTGTATTGGGCTTATTTAAAAATTAAATTTTCTAAGAACTTACCAATGCACACTGACTAATTTCCAATGTAATACATTGACCACATTATTGCTAGCTTGGAATTCTTATCTTTGTACCATTTTTATGTGCATAAAGTCCTTTGATTTCATTTCTTGGTTATGATTCTGTACAAATATCAAACATATTTGTGTTTCAGCTCTGTCACTGTTCACATATGCTATGAGTCCAAAAGATGCTTAATCACAGCAGATTCATGTAAACATTCTGTGTTTTTTCTCTTGATACTTTTACAGTATTCCTTTATAATGAGACCAAAATTTTTACTACCTTAAATATATATATTGAATCTGTAAAAGTTTTGACTCTATTTTATACTTTGATATAAATAGACTTCCTAATAAGCATCAGTGGGATTTGCAATTAATGTCACTTTTGAGGAAAGACCTTCGTAACACACTTGGGCTTTGGCACATTTAAATTACGAGCTCTTTACAACACTCCTGGGATAAATTCCATATACCCATAATGCTTTTTATACATCTTTCTTGTCTATTTCCTATTTTCTGATTTAGAATTTGTGTTGCTGTGGGCATTCTTAGTAATTTAATTGGGTTACACCTTGATTATTGATAAATCTGCTTAAATTTGCAATACAATTTACAAGTATTGATATCATAGTGTATCCACTCTAGCACATAGTATAATTAATTAACAGGTGAGTGCAATGTTTTTTAAAGCTATTTTCACATATAGAAATTAAAAATATAATTTCTTAGTCACCAAAGTCGAGTATAGCTATTCACCTTAAAATTATCTCTCTCTAGCTAAAATGGTAATATAAATGATGTCAGAAAAGAATAAAAGCACTTTAAAGATAGTAGGTTACTTCAACAGTTTTCTTACTCTCTTAAGGCATACAGCAGGTTGATTATTGGTAAGGCCATACAATAATTTTCTTTGTACTTGCTTACAAGATGGAATAAGGTAATAAATTGGCTGTAATTTAAGGTATACAGTTGATTTGAAAGTATTTTAACAGTTCAGGTTAAGAACACTCGAAAGACTGATGAAAGAGATCACAAAGCTTCCATTGGTCTTGAAAAACTAGTGCATGATTTATCTAGAATATTCTACTTTTACTGCTTAAAAATTAGAAGTCAGTTATATTACATAGTTTTTTTCTTTTTTAAATTTAATTTTATTTTATTGTAAGGGTGATTTCAGAGGGTTACAGTTACATAAGTAAGGTAATGAGTTCAGTTCTTGTTGAACATTGTTACCCCCCTCCTTCATTTTCTTCCACTTCACCTCCTCCCCACCCTACTCCCCCAAGTTGTTGCTTTTATTTCCAATGTAGTGTCTTGTGAGTTCTATGCTTCCATCAGAAAGAAGGATATTGCCCCATCTGTAAGGAAATGGAAAGACTTGGGAAAATAATGTTAAGTGAAGTAAGCCAGACCCAAGGAAACATAGGCTCCATGGTTTTCCTAATTTATAATAATCAGTATATGTCTAGGATAGTCCTAGCATAGGATCAGGATAGGTCAATAGATATGTACATATGACCATGTGAAATGAAGCTAATCAAAATGAACTCCAAGATGTGGAAATAAGGGTTTATTTTTGGTTCTTTTTGTTTTTTACTGTACTGTGTGAAGGCATTTCTTTTGGTTTTTTCCCCCTTTGATTTATCCCATTGTCATTGTTTTTTATTTCAGCACACTTTGTATTGTATATATGTTTATCTTATTTGGGGAAGGGAATGGGAATAACAAAATAATGAGACAAAGGACAAAGGGTGAACCTATTAAATAGTTTTTAATTTTGACAGTGTAATGTTTCTAAATATTTACTTGACTAGTTTATTTACGTCTGCTTCCATCACCACCACAAAAACAAAGTAACAAAAGTGTAATGAAAAAATCTTGCTTATTGAAAATAAATCTCAGTAGTTTAAATAAATAGCTTCTTTTAAACAAATAATGATTGAGATAGTCCTTTTATTTTCATTGATTTATATGACATTTAACATAGACATGAAATATGAGGAATTAGATGGTAAAAATCAAATGTAAGCTTTTTATATTCTCCTTACAATTTTTTAAATCAGATGTTTTCTCCTGTAATTATATATGAAATATATGTATAAAGTTCCATGAGTCAGATTGGACCCTGTGTCACATTCATATGCTTCATCATGTCATCCTCAAAGACCCGGGCAGGGAGAGGCCCAGAATAGTCTAGATTAATAGTAATCAGTAACTAACCTGCTAAGGAAGGGCTAGGAAATAAATACATTATGGAGCTTAAGGCTCATACCTATGTCAAAATTCTGGAATAAAAGAGCTCAGGATAGTTTAAATAAGATATACCATCAGCACAATTATAGCTGTAATACTAAACCAGAAACTTAGGCTTAAATTTTGTTGCACAAATACAAATACCATCTTCATTTAGATAAGACTACTAGATACTAAATAAGAAAAGGGAAGGAATCTGTTACTTTAATCCTAAGACTGATCAGTAAAATGTTAATTGCTGTGGGGGAAAAAAATAGAACTTTCTCTGGAAAAATGACCATATAGTTTAGCACATGGGAATCCAATTGGGCATGTTAGGTCACACATGCACAAGCTTAGGAAAGGTACCACCCACATGCCATTCTAGGTAGAAATGTAATTACCACTGACAGGTAATAAAAGTTAGTAATTCAAGCAAACGAGAAGCAAGTGTAAGAGCTGGAAAAGCAATGTAACTAATTAGATATGGTTGACTCTCTTCAACTGAATGCAGTTGTCGAAAATAATCATCTGGAGAGCAGTAAAAATAATTTAAAACATTTTTATTTTAAACATATCAAATCCTAGGAAATAATTTTAAGCGCGAAGGAATTATAAAAGTTTAAATAATTCAAAAGTGAAAGACTAAAGGCCTTTGTAATTGTGTAGGCAAGAACTGATAGTAGCAAATAGAGAAGAGAGATGTATTTTTAAAATGTTTTCAAATATAATCTATAATCTGCTAATAACCTCCACACTTCTGGGAAGAATGGAGGTAAAAATAGGTCGGAGCCATGTATCTTCAAAGCATCCAAGTTATTATCTCATTGGACAATCTTTTGATTATATTCATAACCAGCCTGCTTAGTACATGCGCCATTGACAATGTTCAGGTTAGGTGAAGTCCAGAGTCCTTTGTCTTATAAATTTAGAAGATGAGATTTTTTTTTTTCCAAATGGACAACAGAAGGGTGAGCCTATGAAGTTGAGTCTCATTGACAGATTAAGAAATGTTTGGTTTTGTCATAAGAGAAAGGAAAGCAGAAGCACTCTCCCAAGAGATGTTTCTCAGGACTGAATTGAAAGGGCTTCTTTATTTCAGATCTTTATATGGATTTTTACTTTTTAATATTGACACAAGGTTATCTATTGGGCAAGTTTCTTGCCGGAGTAGCTAAACTAATCATATTGGTTCTGAATCTGTTTTGTTTTTCAGGATTGGCCAACTTTGAAATACAAATTTAGTGCACCTTCTATATATTATACATATACCAGTTCTAGTTTTTTGCAATGGTTCCAAGGGTCAAACAATCAGTTTCATGATTTTCTCAACTTGTTTATCCATTTTCACAGCATTCTTACTTGCTTACAGCATTCTTAGTCATACTTCAGATCCAACAACCCCTATCCTGGACTATACATCTTAAATGTCTTATATCAACGATTTGCTAATCCATACAACATTCTTGCATGTTTTCTCCTCTGACCACCTGTCCTAATCCAAGAGGAAGAGACGTCATTTGTTTTTTTATTTGTTTATTTTTTAATTTTTATTTTATTGTCAAATTGATGTACATAGAGGTTACAGTTTCATACGTTAGGCCTTGGGTACATTTCTTGTACTGTTTGTTATCTCCTCCTTCATTCCCTCCTCGCCCCTCCCTCTTTCCCTCTCCCCCCATGAGTTGTTCAGTTAGTTTATACCAAATGGTTTGCTTTTGGAGTCATTTGTCTTTTTATCCTTTGTCTCTCGATTTTTGATATTCCCTTTCACTTCCCCAGTTCTAATACCAGTATATACAGTATCCAGTGTATTCAGATGAGATACAGTCATAGTGCGAGTACAACTGCAGTAAGGGATACAAGAGGATCATCAACAAAAGAAGCTACGGTTAAACATGGCATGTTGAAAGTAATTACAACAGTGATATAACACTCGTTTCCCTAACATGGAATTCATTTCACTTAGCATCATCTTATGCGTTCATAGGGGCATAGCTATTAGGCTCTTGTGATCTTCTGCAGTGACTCGCATAAACCTGTGCTAATTATTCCTTATGAGGGAAACCATAGAGTCCTTGTTTCTTTGGGTCTGGCTCACTTCACTTAGTATAATTTTTTCTAAGTCCTTTCTTTTCCTTACAAATGGGGCAATGTCATTCTTTCTGATAGAGGCATAAAATTCCATTGCGTATATGTACCACATTTTCCTGATCCATTCGTCTACTGAGGGGCATCTGGGTTGGTTCCATATTTTAGCTATGACAAATTGTGCTGTGATGAACATTTGTTGTGCTGGTGGCTTTACTGTGATTTTGTTTGTGGTCTTTTGGGTAGATGCCCAAAAGTGGGGCTGCTGGGTCATAGGGGAGCTCTGTGTTTAGCCTTCTGAGGAATCTCCATACCACTTTCCAGAGTGGCTGAACCAGTTCGCATTCCCACCAACAATGAAGTAGGGTTCACTTTTGGCCATATCCCTTCCAACATTTATTATTGTTAGTTTTCTTGATATATGACATTCTTACTGGGGTGAGATGGAATCTCAGTGTTGTTTTGATTTGTATTTCTTTTATGGCCAGTGATGTAGAGCACTTTTTCATATGTCTCTTGGCCATTCTCATTTCCTCATCAGAGAAGTCTCTTTTTAAATCTTTAGCCCACTTGTTGAGGGGGCTGCTGGTTCTTTGCAGTTTTGTTTTGGAGGAATTAAATTTTTTAGTTCTGCATCTATTTTATATATGAGGCCTTTGTCATTTGTATTTAATGAAATAGAGGAAGCAATCTAGAAATTCATATGGAACTATAAAAGACCCAGAATAGCAAAAACAATCTTAAACAGAAAGAACAGTGCTGGAGGAATTACAATACCAAACTTCAAGCTGTATTATAAAGCAATAGTAATAAAAGCAGCTTGGTATTGGCACTGGAACAGGCCTGAAGACCAATGGAACAGAGTTGAAAAACCCAGAAATGAACCCACAGAACTATGCCTACTCAATCTTTGATAAAGGAGCTAAAAAAAATAGGATGGAAGAAAGATAGCCTCTTTAACAAATGGTGCTAGCAAAACTGTTCCAACACCTGCAATAAACTAAAACTAGATCCTTATATATCACCCTGCACCAAAATCAATTCCAAATGGATCAAAGACCTCGAAATAAAAACAGATACCCTGAAAACACTAAAAGAAGGAGTAGGAGAAACACTTGGGCTCCTTGGCACAGGATGAAACTGCCTTAATAAAGCCCAGAAATGTGACAAATCAAAGAAAGGATGGACAAATGGGACTGCATCAACTGCAGAGCTTCTGCAGGGCAAAGTACATAGCTGACAAGATAAACAGAAAACCCACAGATTGGGAAAAGATCTTTACTGGCCATACAACTGACAAAGAGACGTCATATGTTACCCAGTTTTAAGTATTAGCTTCTAAGCATAGTTCCTCCTTAAATGCAACTTACCCATCACCGTCTTTCCTAATTCTGCCTAACCAGATTTTACTCCTATTTCACCATCAGACTTGACTATCTTGATCTTGCTCCTTGATACCACCCTGAGCTGTATCGCTGCCTTTTGTGACTATAAATTATCAGCTCTTATATCTCTCAATATTTTCACTCCCCTCTGAGTTTTTTTAAGGAAAGAAAATAAAAGTAAACAACACAGAAAACCTCTCCAGCGGGCTAGGAATATGGCCTATTGATAGAGTGCTTGCCTCGTATACATGAAGCCCTGGGTTAGATTCCTTAGCACCATGTATATAGAAAAAGCCAGAAGTGACTCAAGTGGTAGAGTGCTAACCTTGAGCCCAAAGAAGCCAGGAACAGTGCTCAGGCCCTGAGTTAAAAAACCCAGGACTGGCCAAAAGAAAGAAAAAAGAAAACCTGTCTAGCAACCCTGCTTACCTCCTATTTCACCCAAACTTCCCTTATACATTGTACATTACTTCACTGTTAAATGTAGTCAGTCTAAATGATCTGAATAAGAAGTTTGTAGGATGAAAAGATGAACCTACAATATGCTGTGTACATGGAACTCTTTCTCTCTGTTAAGTATTTAAGTAAGTAGATTAAAAGTGGAATAATCATCACACATACATTCATCAAGAATAATTTAAATCATAACCTGGCCCTAGTGACTTGTACTTATAAACCTAGATATTCAGAAGGCTGAAATCTAAGGATCTTCATTCAAAGCCAGCCAGGACAGAAAATGCTTGGAGACTACCATCTCCAATTAACCCGCAAATGTCAGACTGGTTGTGTGGCTCTAGTAGTAGCTGTGCACAGAAAAGGCCAAGTGAGAGTTTGAGGCCTAGAGTTGGTACTAGCACCAATAATAATAATAGCAATAATAACTTTAAAAGCTTGCAAACTGTTCTGACTATAATTTCAAAGTAGAAGTAACAGTTAACAATGCTCACCTGATAATTAAATAGCACACTTCTAAATAATCTCTAGATCAAAGAGAAAGTTTTGAGAATAAAAAAATAATAACATTGAACTGAATAAGACAAAAGCACAACATAATAAAATTTGTGGGAGACAACAAAAACAGTGTGGAGACAGAAATTGTTAGTGTTACATGCATTCCTTTATGAAGTAGACACCTCAAATTTGTACTGTATCCTAGTTGTGATATCCTGAACTTTTCAGGAGGGAATTAGCAGTGCGAGAAACTGGGTGTAGGTAGAAGCTGTACACCATGTAAGTATACAGGTATCTTAAAAGTTTGATTTAAGTAATATCATTTCAGATGACTTATTTGCCCATTTTTAAACAAGTTGGGGTTATCTTCTTAATTGCATTTCCTTTATATGATCTGGATACAGTCAGTTGTCAGATTTGTGATTTGTAAATATCTCCCAGTCTTTGGTTGTCTTTTTTTTCTTACTGTCAAAGTGATGTACAGAGAGGTTACAGGTTCACACGTTAGGCCTTGGGTACATTTCTTGTACTGTTTCTTAGAGCAAGTATTTGTAGTTTCAATGAAATCCTTTTATTGACTTTTTCTCTTAGGGAGTGTTTTTGGTGTCATATCTAATACTTATAAACATTACGTTTTACAGATAATGATATGTGATGTACAAATTACACTATTTTATATACCTATTTGGTAGAAAGTATGTACACTTTAAACTATTATTTTTGTGTATATGTGTGTGCACATATTCATGTGAGCATGTTTTGATAGAGTTTGAACCCAGGGCTTTATGTGTTTTACCACTGAGAACCGTACTCACAATCAGTGGGCTAATTTTTACATAAAAAGTTTGCTTTTTTCCCATAAGGTTATGAAATTGTTACATTAGCCCTGTGGAAAAACTTCCCTTTTTGTCCATTGAATGGTCTTTGCACCATTGTAAAAAATCAACTAATTAGCTGGGCGCTGGTGGCTCATGCCTATATAATAGCTACTCAGGAGGCTGAGATCTGAGGATCACAGTTCAAAGCCAGCACAGGCAGGAAAGTCCACTTGACCACCAGAAAAACCAGAAGTGGCACTGTGGCTCAAGTGGAAGAGTGGTAGCCTTGAGCTGAAAAGAGCTCATGGACAGCAGCTAGGCCCAGAGTTCAAACCCCAAGACCAACAACAGCAACAAAAAAGTAACTCATTTTATTTGGCTAAAGGTTTATATTTAATATCTCTCTTCTTTATACTTTCCCACTACCTTTTCCTCTTCCTCTCTCTAATGTTTGTTTTCAAGTTCCTTTCAAGTTGCTTAATGTGCAAGTTTAGATTGATAGTTGAATTTAGAAATTTATTTTTACTATTCATTTTACTCTTTTATATTCATTTATTTTCAGTTTTACCTTTTAGATAAATCCTTACATTCCAATTAGTCAAATAGATCTATTATTGAAGTGTAATTTTTCTTTAACTTAAACTACTTAAAATTTTAGAGCTTTCTTTTCTCACCATGGCTAGACTATATATTTAATTTTCAGATATTTGGAATTATATTGTTTTTTCAGTTTATTACTAATTAGTTATATTTTGCCCCTTTCAGCTTTTCTTCCTCTTAATAATTTTAAATATTGTCTGTCTTGGTTAATTTTCCATGTTCATGTTCCATGTTTATGCTCCTCTTGAATTTAATACTCTGTAATTATCAAATAGATCAAGTTGGTTGATCATTTTTTAATCTGTTTTGAGGCTTTTCTACTTGGTTTATTAATTACTGAGAAGAACATTTAGCTCTAATTATAAATTAATCTGTTTCTGAACTCAAATATTTAAAAATATCCAGACACCTAGAATTAACCACTCAATGTCTTTGAACCCTATGATAAGCAAATATTTTGCCTTATTGTTTAGTAATTTTTAGTGGGGATTAGAGGGTTTCAATGAGGATTTAAATTAGGACTTGCATGGAAGCCCTCTACCAGCTAAGCCACATTCTCAGTCCTTTTTGTTAGTAACTTTTTGGTTAGTCTCGATTAGCTTCTAACCCATATAAGCTTGTTGGCCTTTGCCTGGTTTAGGAGTTCTAGTAAGTTAAAAGTCTGTTTACTTATGTGTTCTTAGATTTGTAAGTTCTTGCAATAAGAAATACAAATTAGCCATTATATCTTTTTTTGCTTGTTTTAGTTTCTTCAGGGTGGTTGTTTTTGGGGTTTTTTTTGCTTTTTGTCTTGTGAGTTTTGCGTTCTATGTAATTTTCTTGCAGTTTAAAGACAGTTGAAAATGTTATTCAATATTCATTAAGCAAAATTTTGGAGTACCTATTGATATCAAGCATTAGATGTTTTAGGTATTTGGAGGATTATTAAAACAGTCAGCAACCTCTTGAAGACTAGATAAGAACAAAGGACAATAACTTTGTATCATTATTTGAATCACCAAGTGAAAATCCCGTATATTTTAAAGCAGTACTTGCATTTGAATTCATGACTTTGTGTTTGCTAGGCAGGCATTCTAGCACTTGAACTTCTTACTCTGGTTATTTCTTCATTAGGATCTCATTTTTGGACTATGATTCTCATAGCTGTCTTTCCCACTGGACTGAGAGGAGCATGCTGCCATGATCAGCTTTTTCTGTTGAGATAAGGGTTCTCATAAATTTTTTCTCAAACTGGCCTGAAACTACTGTCCTCCCAATCTCTGCCTCCTGGTTAGCTAGGATCATAGATATAAGCCTCCAGCACTCAGGGAAGAGTCATCTGCTAATAAGAATTTAGAAATAGATGATTTAGGATTGTGTCAACATGTGTCATACAGATTTGACAGCAAGGGCTCAATATTCTTTAGAAATTTATGTATAGCTTTCTTTATGAATGATAAAGGGGATTAGATAATCCATAAAGCTCCTTCCAATTTTCAAATTGCACATCTATCAAAATAATAGACAACTTAGTATATTCCTACTAATAATCCAAGTGAAAAATATTAATCAACAGTGATAAATTTTTTAAGCCAACATACTGTAGGCTTGTAATACTGAAAACAACCATAGTCCTTTTTTTTTTCAACCATAGTCCTTTTAAAGTATAGTCATTCTAATAGGTAACAGGTTAATTAAATATTATTACTCAAAATACTTCTGGAATTCCCTTTATGGAATTATTATCACTAGTGTGGGTGCCACATTTTAAACCCATTTCATCCCATTGTATAATCAAATAACTAAAGAAAGGTGTTATACTTGCATAACCTTAATTTTCACAAATGTGTACACCATATTTAGATATGATTAGTACAACTAGCTACTTGAATGAATAAAATTAATCCTCAAAACATAGCACTTTGACTCTAAGGAGGTAATCAAAAACCTATGATGAGCTCCAAATAAATCATGTATCAATTTTAGTGTCTGAAAAGTCATGTTACTTGCATTTTATTAAGCTGTCTATTAAGTTAGCTTTGGTGGAAATGATATTAGTTATCATACAACCGAAACAATACACTTGGTTTTAGATGATGACAAACAACAAGTTCTTAAATATTACTTCATGGTGAAATTTGTGATCTACTGAAAGAGGAAATCCAATCTGAAATGCTGTCCTTTTTACAAGATCCTAATTCACTGACCAGTGACCCACAAAAATTATGTGAATTTTGTTTTTCTTCTTGAACTATTTTAATTGGCCATAGACTCCTGAGAATCGGTGTTGAATCTTACAAAAAATTGAGAGAGTGCCAGAAATAGAATAATACTTTTAAAGGACTGTAGAAACTGATAGAATAACATTCTAGCAGCCAGGACCAGCTTAAAACTAGCTGTGCTAATAAACTAACCTACCTTCTTTTGAACATAAGGTGAAAGTTAGAGGATCTGGAGATAATTTTGTAGAGTTCTATAAAAACATTGGCTTATAAGAGAACAACTGAGTGGAAATGGTAAAGGGAATGAAATGATCCCATCTCTTGGATTGCAAACCGCAGTCCAGTTGGCCAGATTTGAATTTTCAGCTATTGCCCAGCTGGTGATCAGTTCAAAACTATTTGGGGTCACGTGATCCTATTGTAACCAATTGGGTGGTTTGGCAGACATCAAATATCTATTCACACAAATTGTATTCATACTACATTCGTCTGTGCATTTTTCTGCTTGTCTACATTGAAGGCAGTGTATCCACATAAAAGAGTGGATAAATTGTGTGTAGGTCTATACCTGTATATTTAAATACAGTAATTATGTACTTTGATTCCTTCTAGAAAACAGAATGGGGGGAATAATCTAGTTACAGCAGTTTCAATGGGGAATTTTTTTTACTCCTTTTTTCATATTTCCTCTAGTTGTAAAAATTACAGTGATTACACATCATAAAGCCTATCTGTAATAAAACGCATCAGCTGGCCAAGGTTTTCATCGCTCACTCAATAATCCATTAATACAGCAACGCTGCCCAGGCATCTTTATAATACCAACTCGGAGGTAATTTTAATCAGCTAGACCAGCTGGTATTTAACAGCAGCTGCTGGAGATGCCACAAATATACTCAATAGCTGACATCTTTATTTGCAGTTTTTCAAGGGGAGAAAAGATTCTCCTGTGGTTACTTGTATTAAGCATTTAAAGGAAGGTATAAAGTATACAAGGGTTTACACCTAAATGAGAAGGGAAAGGGACTAACAATAAAGCAAAGATGATAATTTTTTTTAGAAGGAGAATGTACATGATGAAACTCCTGAAATAATTTAAGTGGACTTCAGTTCTTTTTTATAATTATATTTACACTAATCCTGGTTATCACTATCAATAAGAACACAGTGGAGTGTAGCATACTTCTATCCTTCTACACTAGATTGTAGTATCCTTTACGGTGAAACAATAATCTTCTCTTGTATATGTGTTCTGTCTCAGTCACTACATGCTATATCCTTTTTAAAGGTTACATTTCAGTAATAATCAATTTTGATAATTTAGATGAAGACACATCATCACTATGTACTGTTTAGTAGTTAATATGGAATACTTTGTGCCTTGGTGTATATAAGCATAAGTAGCAAAACAAGCATAGGCAACATGAGGTTAGCAGTCTCAGACCAATTATACTTGGGGGAATCTTCCCTTACAAAGCTCAAAAATCTATACCATTGATTGCTGGTACTAAGTTTCTGATCTGTTTCTTAAACTCCGTGGTTTCCATCTGTAATCTTACCTTCTCTTACAAAATGCTTTGACATCTCCTCAGATTAGAAATTGTTAAAGAGCTTTCTGATTTGCAAAATGGCTCCCTCTCCTTATTCTTATCTCTTTCTTCCTTTTAGTAATTCTATATTTATAGATGATTATTTTGCATAGATAGTTATGCAGAATAGCTACATATTGAAAAGTTATGTAACATATATATATATATAAATGTCTAATACACAAGCAGTTGGTAAGTGGTTTCTACTTTCAGTAGATAATTTCTTAAAGCATTTATCTAGGACACTTAAATAGTAAAATCTTTTAAAATATACTATTGGATTCATGGTCCTGGTTACAGTCATTTTAAGAAATACTGGTTTGTGGCTGGGGATATGGCCTAGTGGCAGGAGTGCTTGTCTCCTATACATGAGGCCCTGGGTTCAATTCCCCAGCACCACATATATAGAAAATGGCCAGAAATGGCGCTGTGGCTCAAGTGGCAGAGTGCTAGCTTTGAGCGGGAAGAAGCCAGGGACAGTGCTCAGGCCCTGAGTCCAAGCCCCAGGACTGGCCAAAAGAAATACTGGTTTGTTTGTGACTCTTTTGAGCGTTCATAACCATTTTTTTCTGGGAAATGAAGCGTCACACACCCCTTAAAAGTACAATGTGTTGTTTGTTTAATTGTACTTCTGTAGTAAATTAGCATAGGTTATCCAAATCCACTCAGATACAAAGACTTTTGCCTGTAACTTCATTTATCAGTGCCACTGATTCTCTTTTTCCAGACTTAAAATAGTGATCTGTCTATGTTGGACTATGATTGAATACTTAAAATCCAATGACAGAGTGCATTACTGAGATAGCAATTTGAATTTAAAAATTACTTAGCTAGCATTTTTTGTTTTACTTGTAGTGAAAACAGCCTGTTTAAGTTTATTTAATGTGTTTGACAACAAACAGTTTGATATATTGCTGGGCACAGCGGTAGGTTGGACTTGGGTGGTATTAGCTCTCGGTGTTTTGATTAATGGTAATTGTTTCTATGAAAAGGCATGTTTTACGTACAACTCATAGTTCTGGAAAACAGAAGTCACCTCATAAGATTCATAATTACTATTCTGATTTAGCATACAAAGAGGGCAAAGAGAACCTACTGGAGTATCACAGTAAGGCTAGGTGTTTTCTTTCTTTTTGCTTTATATTATAGTTCAGGACTGTTTGTTATGTCAGAATATAAATCTTCTGTTATTTATCTTTTGTTCAGTACTTGAAGTTGATTTATGACACATTTCTGAATCCCATAATTTAGTTTGAGTCTTGTAGCAAGATGAAATTTCACCTGTCTCTATAGTTGACTATAAAATGAACCTAGTGCAATATGAATTAGAGGAAAAATTTAATCTTCGTCGTCTTTTATTTTTAAGAAACTGTGATATTGGAAACAAGTAGAATTTTTTTCAATACTTCAGATGAATTGCTTTTCTATAATTTTGTACACCACTAATGCAAATCTGGGAAAAGTAAAAGGTAATTTCTACCTTAGGGGAAAATTTTTAATTCAACTAAGGACCAATTTTTATGAGCTTAACAGCCAAATGCCTAGCTAATATCATTCATTCTCATAATAGGTCCATGTACATAGAAATATACATGCATACCTAGAAAATGAATAATGCTTTGCACTTGGGTTATTAATTTGTAAAAACTGGTTTTAAATGATAGTTCTTACCCTTACCATTCCATTAGAAAAAACTCTTTTTGATCTCAGGTTGTCTGAATTTGTGAAGGCAAATGCCTGTGTATGTATTGAATTCTCTCTAGACATATGATTACATGAGTGAATGTTAAAGCAAATGATTCTGTTTGGGTCTTTTTCAGGTGTTTTGGAAAGATTGTTTTGTTTGGGAGGAGAAAAGCTTTGGAAAAGGACAGAAAATGCTATTTATATATTTAGGTATATTTAAAATGATAAGAAATTTAGTAGTTAAGTAATGATAAGGATTTTTCTTTCTTCCTTTCTTGATCCCTACTCGAGAAACTAGTCAGATAATATATTAAAATGCAGTCCGAATATTCTTAACAATGAACATTTGTGCAGTTTTCTTCCACTTTTCTAAAATGAAACCAAATTTGAATCCATTTGGTATTTTGCTAAGAAACTTAATATGATGTTTAGAAACAATAGCCTTCCCTGATAATTGCAGAGTTCACAGTTTATATTAATATGAGAAATTTGGCATAAATATTAGCACTTTTCTCCTAAATGGTTTGTATAAGCCATGATCTATAATATATTGGAGAGGGAGGAATCTTCATAGCTTACTGTGTTAACAAATGATTTGTTCTAAAAGTGCATGATCCTGCTTCATAGCAGCTTGGATTGATGCCATTTGTCAGGTTATTTATTTCAAGCAAAATTAAAATTAATAAATGGTTGTCTAATGCACACCTAAGCCTTTGACACAAGAATAAATATAATTTTTAAAAATTTTCCTCATAGTTAACAACCATGTGTCATTGTGTCATCTTTTATTGAAAGGAACTTTATTTAAGTAGCATAAACTTGTTGGATGGGCTTCAATTAAATGATGATTTGTTAATGCAAATGTGTAGCGAATGACTGGTAGTACATCTGTCTCTTCATCCATAGGCCATTACTGTGCAGTGTTAGCACATGATTGTAAAAAACGAGAAATCATTACATGCAGGTAGTACACATTCAATCAATTCTGACCTTATGTCTCTAGTGAAATAAAAAACTATATAATGTAAATGATATTTAATCTGAATAACAAAGAGTAGATCTTTGACTCTCTGTGCCTCAAGCTGTTAGGTGATAGTGAGGTGATTGCTGTTTGAGATTGATGGTTATTGGCGGCCCTTGGGGAAAGGCCATTACTTTAATTCTTTGACATTCTTCACATGCATTCTTCCAACCCACATTATATTTTAAGTTCTATCTTCTTCTTGCTTAGTATTTTTTTGGAGAGTTATTTATGTAATGCTGATTTTTAAAAAATGACTTCACGGCCACTAGTGTTAACATGATAAGCAGTGGCAATACTCCCCAAAAAGAAAAAATATATATACAATGAAGTTCAGCTCCATAAGTGTCTGAAGAACCATTTGTAAGTCTCTTGGTAAAATAAACTACTCTATCTTAATTCTCCACTCTTGCAGCAAATAAAAGTTATGAAACACCCGGGCACCAATAAAACATAATATATTTCATAGGGCATGGCAGAACTCTCTTCATATATCTAAAATGAGCATGTTATTTACAAATGACTTGTGATACTCATATAAACCATAGATCTCTTTGCTAACTGCTTTCATTATAGATACGTGTTTTTTTCTGATTGTTTAATCATTTAAACGTATCATTACTCCTAAAAGCATGTAAGTTAGACTCCTCCTGGTGTGATTAACTCATGAGGCCAAAAAGAACCTCAGAAATGAGCTGTTCTGCAGCTGAAGACATTAAGAATTTACTGGAGAGGACAAAACACTAATTTTCATTTGGGAACCTCTCAGCTCTCTGCTGGTTATCTCCCTGCCTTCATTTATTTTTAGGAAACCCAGTCTTTTCAAAGATGTTCATCATCACTGCTCATCATTTCAACAAAACAATAACATAACTTTTTTCATACTTTTTCCTTCTTTTTGGTGCTGGTAACAAGCCTTCCTCAGAGGACATTACACTCACAATTAGTGTTTTTACTCATAGCTGGTTCTCTACCACTTGATCCACATCTCCAGTCTACTTGTATGTTTTTGTAGGGCAAAAAAAAAATTATAATCATCATCCTGATTAAAAATGGGTTGAGGGGCTGGGGATATGGCCTAGTGGCAAGAGTGTTTACCTCGTATACATGAAGTGCTGGGTTCAATTCCCCAGCACCACATATACAGAAAATGGCCAGAAGTGGCGCTGTGGCTCAAGTGGCAGAGTGCTAGCCTTGAGCAAAAAGAAGCCAGGGACAGTGCTCAGGCCCTGAGTCCAAGCCCCAGGACTGCCAAAAAAAAAAAAAAAAAATGGGTTGAAAGTATAAAGTATTCACATAATGTCCAGGTTTTGAAAATGTTGTAATAAGTTGTTTTAAACAGAAGCAGCACATATAGAAGCTTTCTTTCAGAATGACCTGTACCAGTAATTCTCAAAATACAGCCTGGAACTAACAGCTATAGCCTTGGTTATGAGCTTGTAGAAAAGACAGGTTCATTCTCACTTATGTATTGGGTCAGAAATTAAGAGCAGTCCAGGAATCTATGTAATAACATACTTCAAAAGTTACTCTCTATACAGTAAAGATTGTAAACCAATGCCATTTTTAGTGAAGTAATTGAGAATCAAAAATCAAATAAAACAGTGTAGGGCATTTATGAAACCTTTATATATTTATAGAATCCAAAGAAAAAGGCTTTTACTTTCAAATAATTTTAATCAATCTAGTTCCTCATGGTTGGTTTACTGCTACTTTTTCCATCTCATTTTTCCCTTTAATATACCTTCTTTATCTATGTGTTATGCAAAGTTAAAATAGAATGTGTAGACAAATTCCATAGCACTTTACCTTTTTACTATCCACAAGTCTCAGCCTAGAGGTTAGTGATGCTAATGGATAGAATTTTGCTTCACTTTTGACTTTGAATCTTTCAAAGCAATTTATAAAACATTTACTTAGATTGATGAGAAGACACTTCTTTATGTGCTGGTCCTGGGGCTTGAACTCTGGGCCTGGGCACTGACACCTAAGCTTTTGTGCTCAAAGCTAATGCTATACCACTTGAGCCACAACCCCAACTTTCAGCTTTTTCCGGTTAATTTGAGATGAGTCTCTTTCCTGCCTGGCTGGGCTGGCTTCAAACCATGATCCTTAGCTCTCAGTCTCTTGAGAAGCTAGGATTATAGGCATTGGCCACCAGCACCTGATCAGACTTTTAAGAGTTGGTACTTTTTGCTTGTAAACTCTTGGGATTAGCTACTGATGTCCGCAACCACAAATGGGCCCAAAGATTGAATTGAGTTTAAAATGGAATGTGACAAGAAAAAATGGAGAAAAGCTAGCCAAGAACAAGTTTATGAAAGGTGAATTAAAGGCACTGGTAATTATAGGCAATTTTATTTAGAGCATTACATGCAATCCAAACTGTATTGCATTCCCTGGAAGTAGGTTGAAATGCAGACTTAGGATTGATCCCAAGCTAGCCAACTGTGAACCTGTGAACTGTGAAGTATTCACAGTCCACCAGATTCTCAGGCAGTAAAGCAAATTAGCGTTTCACTTAATCTATAGGAGGCTAGAGGTTTGGTCAAAGATTAATAATGAAGGCATGTCTTTTATGGGAGAATTCCATATAGCTGTGATAGTTCCAAAGGAATATTCAATAAATACACAATGCTATTCCATTTGTAGGAGCAGTTTTTACTGGCTCAGCTTAATTTGATTTTAGATTAGATAGATTATGGAAATATGATTAATAATTTCTAAATTTGACTTGCCTCTTCCCCAGAGGAAAACTTAAAAGTTTAAAGTAATTGTGTAGTTGGGAATGGCATTTAACCAACAGATTAATTTAGATTACAATTTAAACTCAGAAAATTCTGAGTTCAGATTTTCTTTTTCTTTTATTTTTTATTTGTTGTCAAAGTGATGTACAGAGCGGTTACAGTTTCATACATAAGGTAGTGAGTACATTTCTTATCAAATTTGTTACCTCCTTCATTTTTCTCCCACCTTCTCCCCTCCCTGACAGCCCTCCCCCAAGTTGTACAGTTGGTTTATAGCATACTGTCTTGTAAGTATTGCTGTTGTATTGGTTTGCCTTTTACCCTTTGTCTCTCCATTTTGATGTTGCCCTTCCCTACTTCCAATAAATGTACATACAATACCCAGGGTTCCAAAATCAGTTACAGTGACATCAGGGATAAAGCCATGGGAAGAAAAACAAAAGAAAAAGGCATAATTTCACATGGTACATTGAAAATAACAACAATGACAAACCACTTATTTTCATTACTTGGAGTTCATTTTGCTTAGCATCATCTTATATGTTCGTATGTATATAGCTGTTGAGCTGTTGTGATCTTCTGCTAGGACTATCTTAGAAATGTGCTAATTGTTACAAATGAAGGAAACCATAGAGTCTATGGCCATAAAAGAAATGAAAATAAAAACAACATTGAGATTCCATCTCACCCCAGTAAGAATGTCCATTGTCAAGAAAACTAATCAGGGCTGGGGATATAGCCTAGTGGCAAGAGTGCCTGCCTCGGATACACGAGGCCCTAGGTTCGATTCCCCAGCACCACATATACAGAAAATGGCCAGAAGCGGCGCTGTGGCTCAAGTGGCGGAGTGCTAGCCTTGAGCGGGAAGAAGCCAGGGACAGTGCTCAGGCCCTGAGTCCAAGGCCCAGGACTGGCCAAAAAAAAAAGAAAAGAAAACTAATCAAACAGATGCTGGTGGGGATGTGGCCAAAAGGGAACCCTACTACACTGTTGGTGGGAGTGTAAATTTGTTCAGATACTCCCAAAAGCAGTGTGGCGGGTCCTCAAAAGGCAATAGAGCTCCCCTATGACTCAGTAATTCCATTTTGGGGTACTTACCCAAAGGATTACAAGCAAGACCACACTAAAGCTACCAGCACAACTCTTCATCACAGCACAATTTACCATCACTAAAATATGGACCCAACTTAGATGCCTGTCAGTAGATGAGTGGATCAAGAAAATGTGGTACATATACTCAACGGAATTCTATATCTCTGTCAGAAAGAATGACATTGCCCCATACATAAGGAATTGGAAGGACTTGGAAAAAAATCGTACTAAGTGAAGTGAGCCCGATCTAAAGAAACATAGACTAAATGGTTTCTTTTGTTTGTTTCACATTGGAGTTTGAATTCAGGGCTTGCCTTCTGCTTGCTAGGCACCTCTTTACCACTTAATCCACAGCCCAGGGAATTTTGTTGTTGTTGTTTTCTTGCGTTTAGTTTGAGTCTTATTCTCATTTTGCTTTGGATCTGGATCCATGATCCACTCATTCCATCCCCAAGTAGTTGGTATCATAGGCATGTGGTACTAGTCTGGCCTTGTTTCAAGATAAAAGACTCTGTACTGACCTAGAATGACCATTCTCCTGTCTCTACCTTGTACATCACTGGGAATATAGACATGAGACAATGCACCTATCCTTAATTTTTTTTTTAATTGGTAGAACTGTTCAGATTTTTCAGATTCGGTTACTTCATCTCAGAAATTAAACAAAAATAGGGTTGTTAATTAGTACTCTGCTCAGCCCCACACAATATCAGAAAGAAAGTTGACATATAAAAAACTAAGAACTTGTCGACAACTTTTATTTTATTTGAGCTTTAGGGAAAAAACAATCAGTTATAGGTAGTTCTCAGTTATCCATACTCATATGAGACAGTTTAAGAAGTATTTACTGAAATAAGTGAGTGAATTGCATGAAACATTTCAATAGACCAGGTTTAAGTGATATAATCCCAAGTTTAGTTAGGTATGTAGTTATCATTAGTAGGTAATTGAAAGTGCTGAATCTTACAAACCCTCAAAGCACCTCTGTGAGGTAGACAAAGCAAATATTACTCCCCCAGAGTTAGCAAAGCTAATTTTCCCATGTCACACAACTGATAACTTAAAGGGTTTATGTCTACCACCTTCATCTTCTAACTCCTGGGACAAATACCACCTTTGTAAAACGCAGTCTGTATAAAACATCCCACATTGTAAAACAGATTGAAGGAAAAAAAAATACACAACCTGAAGCAAAAACTATTAATGTAGTCTTGTGTATGGCTGTACAGCCAGGCCTTTTTAAATATGGTTTGAAACTAAGAAAATAATAGAATATGAGTAGGTTTTATTGAACAGAAACCACTACCAGTGAAATCCAAATAAACTAGAAAAAATAGTTGTGGCAAAGTATTAATGCTTTTAATATATTAAAATTTCTCACAAGTGAATAGGAAGATGATTAACAGCTGATTAGAAAAAGGGCAAGTGGTATAAACATTTTAAGGTATATATTTATACATATACATGTATATAATCATGCTAATAAACCTTTAAAATATTTGACTGTAATCAAAAACATGGTGCATTAAAGCAAAAATATCTCATATTTGATTATTAGATTAGTAGAGGCAGAACCAAATAATACACCACATTTGGGAAACTTTTCATGGAAGAGAATTTTGTTTAAACATTTCACAAAACAATCAGGGCTTCTGTAGATCATTTGTATAATCCAGATACTCAGGAGACTGTGACCTGGAGGATCTGGTTGGAAGTCAGAAAAGTCCATGAGACCTCATGTTCAGCTTCTTCTCTTCCACATGAGCACGTCAACAGCCCAGCTTTTTGCCGATTATTTTAGAGATAGAATAGTCTTTTCTGCTAGAGGTTGCAGAGTTCAAGAAGATGGTCCAAATGTAACTGATTAAATTAGCATAGAAATATAAGGAAAT